>NC_133308.1:3318180-3433970 GCF_012295235.1 Primulina huaijiensis | reverse complement strand
ATTATTTTTTTCATCTGTCCCAAATATACAGTCCATTTTCTATATTTTATGTTATTTTATCCATTCTTTTATCAATTATGGTGAAATGAGAAGTTTAGTTATGAAATTTACTTCTTCAATAATTTTTTATTTATTAATTATATATATATTTATTTTCGTTAGGATTCAGAAGCTAATGCTAGGCCAATACAGCAGCTAAACGAGCGTGCATTGTTACTATACAGACCAAGAGATCCTGAGATGTAATGAAATTTTTTTCATGGAGATTCTTTTATTTAAAATCGTATTGTTCCTATCATATATGCTCTCTTTAATTTAATTAGTAAGTTTAATTATATTTAAATTGCTGCTTATATTCACTAAATGTATATATGTAGCTTCTTAATTATATTCTTGTTTTCCATTGATTATAAATGATCCGGTATTAATCGACGATACAGTGGGCATGAAATCCAATTTTTTTATGAATAATTTTGGCTACTTTATTATATTTCTTGGCTCAGGATCTCTTGAAAATTGAAATTGATTCCAATTGTCTGAGTGGTTTTAATAATTCATCGGATAAATTGTGTTGAAGTGTAATAATTATCTTTGTCGAGAGAACAATCAAATCGTCACCTTTTAAGTACTGTTACATGAATTAAAACCTAATTTAGTAAATTAAATGAGATATTGTGTGTGTATTTATTTATTTAAAGTTAATTTTGAGAATATTTATTTAAGATGCATCAAAAGTCGCGAGAATCTTTATTCACATTGAACTAATTGAGGCATCTTTTGACTTGATTTCACTCTTTAATTTGTACCCCTCAAAATTTACTTATTGTTAAGCCAAACTCGAATTCTAATGGCGATTAATGAGATCAAGTTGATGCTCACTCAGATTTAGTTAGACTTCTTTTGAAAGAAGCTTCTGCACCCGAATTTAAAATTACTATTTTTATTTTAAAGACATAAAAAAACTTATAATTATTTAATTGATATTTCTACTACTTTTACCCATTTGACCTTTTTAAAAATTTTATTTTGCTAATGTGAATTTTCGGATTATTATCTCAATTCATCCATTTTTTTTAAATGTCGGTCCTTAGTTTCTCTCATAACAACCTCTAACTTGATGGTTAGAGACACATTTTGTTGTTGTATGGTATCATAATTTTAAGTTAACAGTGGAATATTTATCTTCTTACGAATATTAATTTTCAAAAGTCAAAATTCGAACAGATAAACTTAAAAATTTTAAATTCTTGAATCATATTTTTTAAGTGGCAAAATATCATATTTTTTAATTGGCAAAATAAATTGAAAGATCGAATTTTTAAAATATTTTACATACTAATGAATCCCCCTCCAAAACCCTTTGAATTTTGTAGAAAAAGAAAAAAATATAAAAGAGAAAGAAAAGCTCCAAGAATAATATAATAAAATTACTAAAAAAAGGAAAAAAAAAGTAAACATACAATGGGCCTCAGTTTGAAACTTAATGGGGACCAGGGTCCGTCCACAAAGTGTAACCAATTGGAAAACGACGCGTGTCAGATAGTTCTGGTCTATTAACTGCACCGCCGTAGCTGATCAAGAAAAAGAGCGACCCATTAACTCGAAATCCCACGTGGCAGCAGCTATTTATCCCTTAAACAAAATTTCCTATCTGCATTGGCATCTGCGCTCGCTGCTCCCAATTCGAAAGAATTTACTAGGAGCGTTACATTTTCATTTTCATCCAATAAATTCCATATGACTCCCATTAATCCGCCATTGAAGTTGTATGTTTTGGCTTTAGCTTCTTCAACTTCATAAAAGAGGGAAATTTATTCTCATATCTGCTTTTAATAAGCTGTGCTTTCGCTTTGAAATTCTTGCATTTCAGTGTCTTTAATAAGGTTAAAGCTCAAATCTGGTTCGCGTAGTCAATCATGAATGCAATTCCGAGAAATTAGATTTTGGAAATGGGATTTTGTTCTCCACTTACGCGAAGTTCTCACTGATGCACAAAAGATTTAATTTTCTTGGCCATTTTCGTTTCAATGGTACGTTAATTTCCTTTTCATTTCGAGGTGGGATTAGCCCATTTATTAATCAAACTGAAACGAAGTAGCATTTTCTGTTTCATCGAGCATTATATTATGGATATTGGAAATTTAATGCTGAGTGAGCTGATTTGTTCTATTCACCTATATCCGGGATTACTGCATTTTCTCCATTCATAAAATGTTTTGCCATTTTGTTCGGCTTTAATTATTCTTTAATCTTGGAACAAAAATGATCACAGTAAGATTAAAGACTCGAGCTTTGAAGAATTAATTTTTTTCCATGGAAAACGAGAGGAAGACAAATTGCCTTGAATTCCTTAATCGGCCGACAACGGGTATCGAGAATAGGGGGTCAGACGTAATTAAAAACGAGGGATGTCTTTTCTCGAACATCAACATCTAGAAAGATAAGGAAAAGAAATAAAGTTTTTTTGTGTTTCAGCCTTCAGGGTTGGGCCAAGAACTTAGTTGCCCGTGACCGTGATCGTGACCGTGGCCTTCCCTAAAATGCCTTGTCAGCAAAGTCTTTCTAACCGTTGGTTTCGTATCTACAGTCATTGGACCATTCATAAGTTTGAATTATTTGCCTTGTTTTTATCACAGACGTGGGAAGAAGATTAATTTAATTAAACCCCACCAATTTATGTACCAAGAATTTGACTTTCACTAAATTCATTGTATTTTTATTGGCTTAATATCTTGCTTTACAGTTAAGGTGTCTCTTTCTGATTTGGAAACTGCACCTCTCAAAATTGTTGATGCGTCCATATTTTCTATTTTTTATTGGATATTCTTTATTGGCTTCTGGACTGAACTCCGACTAAATTAAATCCACAAGTTTTTTTTTTTTATTGATTTTGCTGTAGGATGATTTTATTTGGTCTCCATTTATTGTTTACTTGCGTGTCTCTCGTAATATTTATGACCAATCTGAGCTGTCATTTGATTTGGTTGTGCTATTGCTTTCACTCGTTTTTCATGCTTGAAGCTTGAGATATCAGTTAGCGAGAATAGTATTTATTTTGCTTCAAATAGCTTCCAAGATTTCTTTTTGGATCGTGACATTTGCTCTTGAAATTGATGTGATTAATGTTTCAGCATATTCCTTCTTTTGCCACCTTTTTCGCTTATAGCCCACTCTGTTACAGAATCTAGAATCCAAAATGGAGTTGCTATAAATGTTATCAATTGTGACTGTTGATATTTTTGACTCGTGCTTCTCTCTTATTCGATTTAGTACAAGAACTCTGTTTTGAAGCGAGATGCATAATATTCATAGACTGAAAATTTAAGCATTATCTTGATAAGTTGTGCTGATAACTTACGAAAATCTTCACAATGGCTTGCATAATTATCGTTATCCTGCTGGTTGTACCATTTCTCAGTGAACTTATTTGTGCGACATTTTCGTAACAGTCGCTCTACTTGTTGTCTTACCAGGTACTTGCTAGAAAAGCTCGTTTGTCTACTTTTGAGTACAGACAAGATTTTTCAATGGATTTCCAGCAATTATTCTTCCTAAGCTGCTGTTTAAAGTGTACCGAATGATGTTAGTTTCCCTTTCTGCCTTTTAAATTACAGTAAATCTTCATTGTTTTATTTTTGATTTAGCGCCTGCTCAAGAGTTTTCTCTTGTTTCAAGTTGGCAGACACTATCTGGGCAAAATCAAATGAGACTTCAAGCAGGAATTGCGCTTCTTTTCATCATCATCTGGATTCCACATATTATTTGTGGTTAGTAACATCATAGTCAATTTCTTAATCATATCCATAAATATTTGGTATTCAGAGTGAGGAAACTAAGCCCGAGTTCTCTCATATATTACTTAAACAAATTCTACATAGAATGTCTTAGTACTGATTTCAACTAATAGAATTCAATGTGCAATAGCAGTGGTGGAACCATAAATATGAATTAAGGAGGATGAAACTGAGAATTAAAATTGCTGTATGACACAGGTGTGGGGAGAAATCCATTTATACATAAGAATACAACAGGGAAATTACACAGTTCCATTGAAAAATTTCAGAGGGAGAGAGGCCATGGTTCCTGCTAGCTACTCTTTCCCCACCACCGCACATATGTGCTCAGTGTTTCATTTCACAATGAAAGGAATCCATGACGAAGCCACATCATGGCAAAGTATGGCTTCGACCTACATAATAACTGGGTTCTTTTTACCATTTTTCAGATGGAGAATCGACAAAGTCTGAAACAAACAATTGGACGTGCACATGTTCTCTTGCACGTCAAGGAAACTTGAACTTAATCCCAGCAAACTGCTCCTCATTCTGTGATTGTAGTCCAGGTACCATTTTTATTTTCTTATTTGAATATAAATTTTCAAGAAAATTAACATGATGTCGATTTGGTATACAAATGCAGGAGGGTCGAGCGAGAACAGGTGGACATGCCTTTGTGCTTCTTATGGATTGCCTAAACTGGCTGCTGTAGAAAACAACGGCAGCTGTTTTACATCGTGCAACTGCAACTCTGGTAACTCAAGGCTTCAAAAACTACTATGAACCAAGAATTAAACCATTATGATTAATCTAACTAACCTGTATTGCATGATTCATGCCATAGAATGAGTGTTACCTTGAATCTATCCCACAAATATATAATTTTACACTTTTCATCAACTGTTTTGCTTGACTATAGATTCATTAAGGACGTCCTGATTCCTTGGCTCATGCAATCAGCAATTCTTAAGTAATGTGTGATTGTTTATTGAGATTAATTACCTCAACTTCCTCGAAGATTGGACTTACTAACTAGAGCTTCCCTCTGAAAATCAAAATCACCCCACCTCCATTAAATTTTACAAAATTTATCATTTTTATCGAAATCGAGCAGTTGGTGTAAAATGATCAGTTTAAAAGGGTCAGCTACATCTCAGTTTAGACTAATTAGTAGGAAAAATATGTATTATCATATTTGTCATCTAAGGAGTTTGAAAGTTCATTTGCACCATGGGCTTGAGATGATTTGAACATCGACATATGCTTACGACATATGCTTATGTACTCCGTCATCAAATTCTTATAGGGACTTTAGCCGAGTTACAGCAGTTGAAGAAGCAGAAGCAAATTTCCAGAAGAATTGTGGCAATAATCCTCTTGCTATGTGTAATCATCACAGCACTCGCATTAGTTGGTTCGGTGCTATGGTATTTTTATATGAAGGATAAAAGTACTGTTCAGTGGCCTTTATCCTCATTAGATAGACCAAAAAGCTTCAGCAGTGTGTCCAACTTGATAAGCCAAGATTCTTCTTCAGTGTCGGTATCCAAAGGTTATTAGATTCTTCTCTTAAACCTTTAATACGACAAAATCTATGCACTTATTTCCTTGTCATCAAATGATATTACTTGTTTAACTTAAAAAAAGGTCTATTCTTGACATTTTTTTTTTGCTGTGTGCTGACTTCAAGGATGCATTCCGAAGACATCTATACTGTTTAGAAGCAAAATTGGAGTACTACGTGGATCAATAGTACAATTTTCTTATTCGGAACTTGAAAGTGCAACTAACCGGTTCTCTGATACTAATTTGATTGGACTTGGAGGAAGCAGTCATGTCTACCGTGGTAATCTAAGAGATGGTAGAACTGTTGCAGTTAAAAGAATGAAAATTCAAGGTGGCCCGGAGGCAGAACATATTTTCTTGACTGAGGTACTGCCTCAAACAACCTAATATTAGCTTCTTTTACTGCCATGGGGTGGATCCAGAAAATCAATCCCGGGAGGGGGGGTAAAGAGAGTGCAGGGGGATTTAATGCACTCTTGGGGGGAGGGGTAAAGAGAGCTAAGGAGGGATTTAATGCATTCTTGGGGAGGGGAGAGAAACATGGAGTTGTAAAAAAATCACTAATGAAAAATCAAATTTTCACATGGGGGCGGGGGGCGATTACCATCTTGCTAGATCCGCCTATGAAGTTATCTACCTTTTCTGTGGACACAGATTGAACTGATATCAAGACTTCATCACTGTCATGTGGTTCCTTTACTCGGTTATTGCTCAGAGCACCAAGGAAAACGGGCTGAGAGGCTTCTGGTGTTTGAATATATTCCTAATGGTAATCTGAGGGAGTGTTTGGATGGCAATTCGGGGCAGTTTCTTGATTGGAATACTCGAGTTGCAATAGCTCTTGGAGCTGCACGTGGCCTGGAATATCTCCATGAAGCAGCCGCACCTAGAATTTTGCACAGAGATGTTAAATCCACAAACATACTCTTGGACGAGAATTGGAGAGCCATGGTATAAAAAATTCTCCTGAACTGAAAAAATTTAGGGAATTTGTACATAAATAGTTGGGACCAAAGTATATGCATTCAAATTTATATCTTGAAATGCAGATTACTGATCTTGGCATGGCGAAACACCTACAAAAAGATGGCATCATCAGCTGCTCCAGTTCTCCGGCTAGAATGCAAGGCACCTTTGGTTACTTTGCACCCGAATATGCTATTGTCGGAAGGGCCTCATTAAAATCTGACGTTTTTAGTTTCGGAGTTGTTCTTCTTGAACTAATTACGGGTCAGAAGCCTATTCATGAGTCGTCCAACAAAGGAGAAGAAAGTTTAGTAATATGGGTATGCTAATCCATGCTTCTTATATTTTTCTCAAGGAATCTTTCATGAAACTATGAAAGCCAGTCTGTTGATTCTGTTATATTAGATTTTACCTCTTTATCTGGTTTCATTTATCCGCTCAAGAAACACTGATGTGCTAGCTTGATTTTCTCATTAAATTGCTACAGGCGACACCACATCTGCATGATCATAAGCGAGTGATTTCTAAGTTGTCTGATCCCAGTCTGAAAGGAACTTTTCAAGAAGAAGAGATGCAGGTAATGGCCTACTTAGCGAAAGAGTGTCTATTACTGGATCCAGAGTCTCGTCCCAGCATGAGTGAGGTTGTCCAAATTCTATCAACTATTGCACAAGAGAAATCTAAAAGAAAAAAATTTCCGATTCAAGTCTTCCAGGTAATTCTTTAAGCAGATTACTCTTTTAAAATACATTAGTAACCCAAAAGGACACTCTTCAGACATTTGGCATGTTCGTGTCTTTTTTCAGGCAAGGTCGTGTTCTGGAAATCCAGAGATAGATGGAGATGAGCTTTCCGACACCTTGGAAGCTGAGGAAATAAAGCAAATTACATCTGAAAAGCCAGCTCGAATCTCAATGCCCTCAAATCCTGGCATTGATTTTTACTGTTTAAAGAACGAGAACGAAACAGAGCATTTATCCAATGATATTGAAAAACTGATACTTTTGACTTCAAAATCAAGAAGTTGGCGGTTACAAGACGACGAAGTGGTGGATTTAACCGAACCCCGGTTGGAATCCTTCTGTTTACCAACCGCCGATTCTCATATAATAAATGTTTAACGAGTTTGAACTGACCCACGGACAAATAGATTGCATAAAAGAGAATCCAAGACAAGTCATCTTAGCATTTGATCCAGTATGATCTGTGGAGTTTACTGAAAGACAATACGTCACTCAAGTAATGAGACAGACTTGCTGGTACTGCTCGTTCTTTCGGTTTTTCGACTACGGTTTCAATGGGGAGAGTTCGAAATTTGGTGGCTAGCTTCAGTTTATTTATTCAAAATTCAGAAAACAGACACTTGGTTCTCGTTCATGTATTCAGTTGTATAGATGAATGAAACAAACAGAGATATCATACAAAGGTTCTACAGAGCCTATATTTGTTCCTTTTACAGTTTTTCTTTCTTTTTGTAGTGTTATATTCTTATTGATGTTCTATTAAGTGGAGCTCCGACTGCCTATAAATTTACCTGAAGACTGAAGCTGGACATTTTTTATTTCTAAAAAAATTTTTAAAAAATATTATTTTACATTTCAAATGAAGTAATCAAAGTACAGTAAAAACACATTTTGTCCCTTTCAATCAAATACTGTTATATAATACATTTAACATCATAAACCAATCGATAAGACAAATATGAAAAAAGTTTTAATATTCGAGCTCGAGTTCGATTGAAAGCTAGAAAATTTTAATATTTTTGGATTGAATTCAGTTTGAATAAAAGCTCGGGTTCGAATTCGGTTCGAAATATTTATACATGTTTGTGAGCCACTCAAAATATATTTATTTAATATATAATTTTATTATTTTAATAAAATATTAAAGTTCGTGACTATCGAACAAAATAATTTGGGCTCAATTCAAATACCAATAAAATATTTTTTGAGCCGACTTGATTTATTTACATCTCTAATGATACTATTGTATAGTTTTTTCAAAAAAAAATTTACTCTAGCAATTCTTCACATAAATACTGCAAATTAACAAAGAGATCCTTAAACTAACTCTTCTGGATCTGTTCGATGTTGTTTTCCTTGATTTTTCGTATTATGTTAGTAAATTTCTATATTAAATTTTAAGTTTGTGTTTTTTAGTTTTATTTATTTATTATCTAGAATTTATTCTCTTTACTAATGTTGTATATTAATAATGTTTTTAATGATACCATAAATATATTTTTTATATTTCAAGATGTTACCATGTCTTTTTCTTAGGGTAAATTTTGACTTTTTTTAAAACTTGTTAACGCTTATATCTTAGATTGCATGCCTCTTTTCGATTGTCTACCTTTAATAACATATGTATATATTTTAATTTTTCACAAAGACAAAAACTTGTGTGAGACGGTTGCGCTGATCGTATTTTGTGAGACGGATCTCTTATTTGGATTATCCATGAAAAATTATTACTTTTAATGCTAAAAATATTATTTTTTTATTGTAAATATCGGTAGGGTTGACCCGTCTCACAGATAAAGATTCGTGAGACCGTATCACAAGAGATCTACTCTTTCACAAACATGTCCTTATTAACTAAATAGACTGCATTTTCCTTTTCGATTGATCAAAATATTTAGTCCAATTTCTATAGCATTTTTCTTATTTTCGCTAATATATTCATGGTAAGAAAGACAAGTAATTATTTATTGAATGAATTAAATAAAAATAAAATAAAAAATTGTTTACAAAATTTGTTTCTCTAATTGTTTTTTTAATCTATATAAAAAAAATAAAGTAAAAACTTGTGTGAGAAGGGTCTCACGGGTCGTATTTTGTGAGACATATATTTTATTTGGGTTATCCATGAAAAATATTACTTTTTATGTTAATAGTATTACTTTTTATTGTGAATATCGGTAGGGTTAACTCGTTTCACAGATAAAAATTCGTGAGATCATCTCACAAGAGACCTACTCAAAAAATAAATATGTATCTTTGAGACACGTGAGGAAATTTTTTTTACAATACCAAATATTATCAATAAATATTATTAATTTATAGAGTATTAAAATAATGCTTATAAATATTTTAAAAAAATTAATAATCATTATTTTTTAAACATATGTCTAATTTGAATTAATCATTATTTTTTAAACATATGTCTAATTTGAATTATATTTTGAGAATTACCATAGGGTAAAAGTTAGAACTACGATTAGTTTACTCGAATATATTCATGGAATGCTTACACCTGTAAGCAACTCTATTATTTGCAAAATTAGACTGTCGGGAACGTTCATGCCGACCAACAAAAAGATCTCCACGCTTTCTCCCAGTGCGCCCCAAATTTGTAATTCTTTCAAACCCTAATTTAGTCCATTTTGAATTTTGTTAATTTCAAATATCAGCTTTATTCTCGAAAGATATGTATCGTCGAACAAAATTTTGTTTCTATTTAGTGCCCGTTCTTACATTTGAGATTTAAGAGGATCGATCTCTCTGAAATGAAACAGGATTCTGAAATTCTTTTTTCCTGAGGTGAATTTGATGTCGAAGTTGGCCAGTTTATCAAATGTTAGCATAGGCTCAATCCTCACGCGTCATTGTATGGTTTCTGTTTGCTTGTTGGGTTTAAGATACCGTATCTAAATCAACGCGTCCCTCTAATCTCAGATGAATCGACAATAAGCTTGTTTGATATGTTTTGGGTGGGAGACAACATCATGTAATTTGTTTGTGGTAATGCTTATGGGAACTGTGATCATTTACTTTAGGGGATGTCCAAGCAGATCAATATGTATAATTTGAAGAAAAAAAAAATGGTGTGATGATAGCTTAAGTTAACTTGACTTTCTGCTTTATTCTGATATCATTCAGTTCGTTTTTTCCCTCAAGGTGACATCGGCTAAATGAATCTAAAATGGTAAATGAGAATTATGGTTGCTGAATTTTACGCTGCTGTCTTAATTGCTTAGATTCTTTGATGAAGGCTCATGTAACAGAGTCATTGCTTGATGGATGAGATGGGATGCTTAAATGTTTGACAAATCTTTATCTTATTATTTAATGGCTTGTAAATGCATTTTATAGGATTAACATTTTGTGGGCTACAAATCGGATTTACGACGTGCAGATGCGATATATTCTTCTAGAGTTGCTTGCAAAATTGGTTGTGGCTTGGTGAGTGGCATTTGAGTTGCTCGACCTTTTTAAATCATAATGGGAACCTCACATCGCAGGTTTGTGAAGTGGCGTTAATCTGTTTACAACGTGAAATGAAATCATGGATCTGGGCCAATGGAGTGCTTACATTTTCTTTTTTGATTTCGTTGTAATTGTCTGTGAGCAGTGGGGTTTTTAAAAAGTCAAGTGGTAGTGCACGACTTGTGATAACGACCATTATGGGAATGATGTTTGGATATTTCGTAGGTGTTTCATTTCCATCAGTTTCTTTATCAAAGGTATGATCCTAATCATTTCGTAACTTATTCAAGGAGAAAATTCTCTATTTATGTAAAATTTTTTTTGATAGATTAATCTCTCATCAAGTGTAAGATCATCTATTGATATGGCCTTTAGTAACGATCACCAGAATTCTGCTAGCCGTAGTTTGCCAGAAAATCTAAGTTCAGGTGGTACCACTTCAACACCTAAGGTAAGTTTTTTTTTTCAAAATGTCGCATCTGTTGAAAATGCAGAGGTTTTGCTACTTTTTTTGTGCGCAGTTCCTTTTAAGTTCTCAATGCCTAAAATATAATCCCGTGGGTGTTATCATTGGTTGAGTTCATGTGTCACATTTTTAGGAAGATACTGGGTTAAGCACCCTTTCGTTTCAAAAGTTCATTCATTAACATGGACATATAGAATTTCACCTTTGCCAATCTATTGGATAGTGAACATCTTTCTCTTTTTCCTTATTAACAAATTTGCCTACCGTATACTTGTCCTGTTTTGGGAAGCTTAGTTTGCTTCTCTTTTCTTACTTGATCTTGTATTTCCTGTTTAGAATTTATGTAATTGTTGCATTATCTGCAGTTTTTCTATATGTACGAAAATAGCATTAGATATAAGTTGTGTACCTGTAATTTTAAATGTTGTTTGATCTTTCAGATTTTTGTCCCTACAAATCCTCGCGGTGCAGAATCTTTACCCCCAGGAATTGTTGTTTCAGAATCAGATTTGTATCCAAGAAGGTTGTGGGGCGAACCCAGCGAGGTAAGTTTTGAAAACTGTGGAAATGATGATAAGTCTGGGCCATCTATGTTTATATTTATATATTTTCTTTTTTGTTGCTGATGGATGTTCATAAACTAATATGTCACTTAAGGGATCAAATTCATCTATGTTCATTACCTTGTTTTCTTTTTGTTTAATCTTGTTAGCATTGTTATCATTATTTTATAAAGAAAAACGTTTGTTGTTTATTCGTAATAGTTTATGTTAATCACATCTAGGTTTTTCCAAGTTTGTGACTGAAATACATTATTTTTATTTTTTCATGATTGTAGTATGGGTTAATATCGGTAGGTTCTAAATTAAGTGTTTCATTTTTTTATCTTCTTTAGTTTGATGAATGTCTGCTTCCATGTTTCTGTTAGGTTTTATCATTTGTAAACAACAATAATAGTAATCATTTATAAGTTAGGTAGCACCAAATGCTTTACTTATATTTTCATTAGATTTTGTGGAATCGCAGTATGCTTATAACTGCAATCTGGAACTTTTTTCAGGATCTAAAAATGAAGCCAAAATATCTAGTGATATTTACAGTTGGTTTGGATCAAAAGAACAATGTTGATGCAGCCGTGAAGAAGGTGACAGTATAGAATTTTACAGCCGATAATACTTTTGCTAGGATCCATTGCACTAGATTGATTTGGGTCTATTTTTTTAGTTTTCGGAGGATTTTCAGATTGTGCTTTTTCACTATGATGGCAATACAAGTGAATGGGATCAATTTGAGTGGTCACAACGTGCCGTACATGTCAGTGTTAGAAAACAAACAAAATGGTAATATTCCTCAGATCTTTGTTCTTTATTGTTCTATGTGGATGTCTTACCTTGTTTACTGGAGCCAAGGAGGTTCAAGGGGAAAGGATTGCAAGCTTTTCGTGTTATTGAGTTGTTCACACTTGAAGAAGTAAAATTTTATTGATATGCTTTATATTATAATAAATCAATATGAACAAGTATTTATTGCTTTAATTACATCTATCTCTTCTGAGATTTGATCTATGCTTGACATGATTGTACCAGCTTCTGGATATTATACTTTCCCTTTCTATATTGGGCATTTCATTGCAAGAAGTTCTCAACGAGGAGCTCCTATGAGTGCATCTTCTGTTGCCAGAAAAATGAGGCATCTAAAATGACCATCCTTGTGGGGTCGCATGTGATTTCTGAAAACAGTGAACCGAACTACCCTTCTTGTTTTACCCATCACTCATGAACTCCCAAGTTTAACTGCACTTGGTATAACTGTGATGAACAATTACCATTTGGTGTTAAATTGGTGTGCACACACCTCTTATACTTCCATCTTTTTTCTCAAATGAGCTATATTAGTCTGAACTGGAGTCCTTTAGACAGACTGTGAAAACCATACCTTGACAATCACAAATGTCTCTCAACCTAATGGGATCTATGAACCCATCGATACTTTTTTTGGTCAAATCCTTCAATCCTGAATGATTGATTTTGGAAAAGAGAAAAAATCCCTAACCGACTGGCAAGGGTTAGAGTTTTTGTACTTACCAAATCTATCATCCAACCCCCCGAGGGGAAGATTTTGGGAAAAGCACCGTCATTGATGGCTGAAGTTCCCTTAGCATATATGTTTAGGGAAAAGCACCGTCAAGGCCAATAGTTCAAGTCGGGGAAAAAAATTAGCACTTGTATTTCCTGTCAAAAATATAGTCTCAACTTGGAAAATTGATGTTTCAGTGTAAATATCACTCTTCCATCGGTTGACTTCTTTTTATTGTCTGTTTCATAGGTGGTATGCAAAAAGATTTCTGCATCCGGATATTGTAGCTGCTTATGATTACATTTTCATTTGGGATGAAGATCTTGGAGTTGAACACTTTAACGCTGAGAAGTAAATATGGTCTTTTTTGTCTTGTTACTTTCCACTTTATGTTAAAACTGATGTATAATGTTTATTTCTCCCCAACTGTTTTCTGGCCTTCTCTTCACAATAGGTATATTCAATTGGTTAAAAAACATGGTTTAGAGATTTCTCAACCCGGTCTTGAACCCAACAATGGACTGACATGGCAAATGACCAAGAGAAGAGGTGACAGAGAAGTTCACAAGTAGGTTTATTGAGTGAATATATAAGTACACACTACTGTTTCTACCATATCTATATCATTTGTAACCAACAGGTATATGTATGCTCATAAACAGAGATACAGAGGAGAAACCAGGATGGTGTAGTGATCCACATTTACCTCCATGTGCAGCGTAAATACTCTCTTTTCTGCTATTGATGACATACATTTATATCCTGAACTTGATATTGTCAGCAAATAAAATACTTGGTGGCATATTGGCAGGTGGGGGTAATTGGCTGGTGAAGGTAGTGCAAAGAAATTACTCCTGCTATCAATAATTTTGGTACAGATGACAGATTGGAAAAAATGCGAAGGATCTAATGGAACTAAAATCTCTAATTGGAAACTTGAATATTACTGTCAAATGTTTTGCCTTTTCAGCCCATCATTTATGTTGATTCATGGATAGATTGTTTATCTCGCTTTACCAGCTCTTGGTTATGCAAATTAAAACAGCTTCATCCTTAGTATTAAGTTCACACGCGCGCGCGAATATTTGATAAGATGAATGTAGAATGACCAATGCACAAATAGAAGACCAGTAATTGGAGATGTGACCCTAAATTGATGATTAAATGTATGCAAGTTAATATATGGCTTAGTTTTGTGGAGTCATAGGTAATGGTTGGCTGGAAAGAATGAATGCTGATTATATCTAGTATGGCTTATGGTCTATATAAAATATGATCTTATGTTAGAGTTATATGAAGAAAAAATATTTGCATTTTAGATCTGCAGGATTTTTCTAGAGTCTTGCTCACTTATTGTTGAGACACGCTCAAATGGATCTGATCCATAATCCATTAATCTAAAATCTAATGTGTGTCTCCCAGAAAGTGTACAATAATAACTTACATCACTATTTCTGCTTTTGTTCAGTTTTGTGGAAATCATGGCTCCAGTTTTTTCTCGCGAAGCTTGGAGATGTGTTTGGCATATGATTCAGGTACTTGTCTCATTTTTGGGATATGAGATTAAGCTTCGCCTTTTTGTGTTTTTTGTATCCATTTATTATGTTCGTTCGTAGAGCTTGCCAGCACTCTGGCGCTGTTCCAGGGCTATGTTCCGACCATGTTGTTCATCAATGCCTCTTTAATTCACATGCTTGCAGAATGACTTGGTGCACGGTTGGGGATTGGATTTTGCTCTAAGGAGATGTGTTGATGTTAGTCTCTCTCTCCCTCTCTCCCTCGTGTGTGTACGTGTGCAAGTAGGTGTTCTCCCCTTCCCCTGAAGGAAAAAAGGAAGAAAGCCAATAAGCCATTAAGAGAAGACTTCTTATTTCAATTTTCAAATTATATTGTGTAATAACCTCTAATTCTTGGAGAACCTTGCTATCCTTTGCAAAAAAAATCGTCTAATTGCTTCTTTTTTTTGGCCCCTGTAGCCCGCACATGAAAAAATTGGTGTTGTTGATTCACAGTGGATTGTGCATCAAGTTATTCCATCACTTGGAAGTCAGGTCGGTTATTAGTAACTCTCTATTAATAACATTAGACATGCTACAGATTCCTATGTCTTGGAGCCGGTTATATTAACTACAGATACGTTCGCCGAGGACATCCTTAGAGTATAGAAAATGTGACTATTTGGAGTCAATACGACGACAGATTAGACTTGCTTCGTTTGGGTTTGAATAAACAGATAAGAAGATTTTCAAGGCCTTCGAGCTGTGGAACTTTGTTTCTTTCCTTTTCTTAAAGTCAGCTAGCGTTACATTCGCAAAATAATTGCCTGGTCTCTTTCCATGTTTGTTTTCATACTCTTTTTGGTTTTTTTATGTGATCGGCTTTGCACACAACTTCAATAATTTTGAACTTTTTTTAAATTCCCAGGGAGAATCTGAGAACGGTAAAGCACCGTGGCAAGGGGTATGTATATCCAGAACTGAGATATATCTTGGTCTAAATAATGCTGTATTCCTGTTTTCCCTCGGCTTGCATTACTTGGTTGGATTATATTTACAACATATCCACCGATCTGTATACATTGATTAATCTGCACAGTTATTTCTATTCACATTGAGTGAAAAGAAGGAACCATTTATTTCAAGATTTGTGAGTTAAAAACTTCTTTCTAGGAAGAATTTGGCCCATGAACAACTATATTTTCGGGCATAACACATCCTGAATTTCGATCTGAGAGAGTGATTTAAGGGGGGAAATAAACAAAACAAAAAACTAGTCCAGCCATTGCTGTGGCGGACTGGAGAGTGAACTAGTAAAGGAATTACAATAGAAAAAAACAAATCAAAATCCTATGTAAATATTTTGAAATGCATGTTTCGCCTTCTGAACTTATTGAATCGCCTGTCTACTTTATCCTACCAAATCCTTGTTAACAATTCTGTATATGGCCCTAACTTCCTTGGGATCATAAAGATATGGTTTATCTGCTATTTGATAACAGAACTACTTAGCTCATGCTGTGTGCGTGTGTTTGATAGGTACGAGAGAGATGCAAAAAGGAATGGGCTATGTTCCAAGACCGACTTGCCAATGCAGACAAGGCATATTTTGCTCAGACTGGAAACAACTGAAATATGAACTCATAACAATCTTCTTTGTACATCTTTTTCTTCTTCTATTTCCTTATTTTAGTTTTGAGTGTCTTTCCAATGTAGTATAGTATGACATAACACGTAGAATAAGAACCCATATTTTCTTTTTACTTTTTACGCTTCTGTGCAAAAATGAGATGTAGGCTTGTTAATTTTTGTGTAAACTTATGAGTAGTACCAATTAGTTTTCTTGACCTTCGGGAATTTTGATACTTTGTCATTTTATTATAATATTTCTTTGTCACGCTCTCTGTTCACGACAACAAGATGAGGAAGTTACACTGTCTTTTATCAAAATCTTTGGACCCATCTCATTTATATTGTATTTTATTAAGATCCAAGAAAAATTTAAGTTGTTTTCCTCACATTCTTCCTTACTGCAACCTGGATTATATTTATCATCATACATATAGCATGTACATAGGATCTCTTGTTTTGGTATACTTTTAATTGGTTTATGCTTTATGTCTATCGAATTGTGCATCAAAACTTGAGCAAAACAAAATTATTTTTTCCTAATTGAAAGGATCAACTGCACATAGAAATTGAATGAATATGCTAAATTCGTTTTACGCAATAGTTAAACAACTCGTAAAAAATCATCTTAATGTGGAAATCACGATCAATCGATTTTATCAGATAAAATAGATGATGATTTTACCGATTGTCAATAAGCTTCATCAAATTTGTGGGATCCAGCTAGACCTGTCAAAACGGGTTAGGTTCGTTAAGTTGGCTCATTCCATCACACAAAACAAGTTGGTTGAGTTGATAATTTATTGACCTGTCAAAATGACGGACCGACTAATATAACAAAAAACTAGTTAGCTGGTCTGCCTCGTCACATAAAATAGACGAGTTAGATTTGTAATTTCTCAATCCATCCACGTAAGGACCGTGGACGCTTCGCTAATCCGTATGGACGACTCTACCTCCCGCTCCTTGTCAATTGTAAAATGTAGATTAGTTAATTGTGTTATTTATAAATTAAACTAATTTTAACTGAATTCTCTTATTTCATTTTACTTTATTTTCAGTAAGGTTAAATTATTTAAATTTGTTATTATAGATTTGTTAATTGAGTGATTTATAAATTAAACCAATTTTAAATATATGTAATTTTTTTTACTAAAATTATAATTAGTTATACAAATTTCATGAATAAAAAAATATAAATAGAAATACAATAATTTATATTTGAATTAAATTTATAGTTAATTACTAATAATCTAAATATAAATAAAATATTTCTTTTTTAAAAGTATGGTTTAAACAGTTGGTTTGGTTTTGAATAATATAAAACTATAACCAAACCATAATAATTTCGTTTTTAGATTATAAAACCAAAATAAGAACTTCGGATTACAGTTCGGTTTGGTTTTTTGTTTTTTTTTTATTTAGGTTTTCGGTTTTTCGATTTAGACCATATTATGCTCACCTTTAGAGGATGGTGTAACATTGCCTGCTGGTGACGATAGTTCGGTTTGGTTTTTTGTTTTTTTTGTTTTTATTTAGGTTTTCGGTTTTTCGATTTAGACCATATTATGCTCACCTTTAGAGGATGGTGTAACATTGCCTGCTGGTGACGATAAAGACTCGTTTTAGTTTTTGAGGGGGGAATGGTTGAATTCTAACAAAAAACGGTTTTAAGTAAAGATATTAAAGTTGTATTTTTCATGCTAAATTCTTCACAAAAGCCTTATCAATGGAGATGAGCAACAAAAACCTTCCTCCTTTGGGCCAGTTGGATATTTCTAGAAAATGAACTTTACGCGCCATCCAACACGAATGCTTCTTAACTCAAAACAAGTTCATACATTTTTGTTCTGTTACTAGAAGCTCCGAACATAAATTAAGGAAAGAACATATGGGCATGCTCCCATCAACTAGGAATTACACCAACAATAAAGTTCAATGCCGTTCAGAATTACGTTAGGTGCAAAACGGCATTCTCGAAATCTATCCACTTAAAATTCCTCTTAAATCAATCAAGTTCATGCGGGCTCAACAATACATTACTTTTCTATGGGTGTTCGACTCAATCAACTGAACTTCTCCTGTTCTGAATGCTATAAGCTAATATGCAATGCATCCGACGGTGCTGAGTACGAAAGATCAACACCTCCCTAACTTTTAACCAACCGACGAAAATTATTACTCTAATATCTTCACATATCATGTCTTTAAATATGTGTATCACAAGTTTCAGATTACTTGTTGGGGATTATGCCGAAGCGATGACGATCATGATGATAATATAATATCAAAAAATGCAAAATTAAATCAACAAGAACACAAATATTTACGTGATTCACTCAATATAGATTTCGTCCATGGATTACTGCAAATATTTTATAAAATAATAAATATTACAAGTGTTTACAACAAATCACTCAATATCTTACAATCCCTACCCCAGAGTATAATTAAGAAAATATTTTCTTTGACTCTCATAAAAAAAAAAACTTCACGACACTTTGCTCTCTCTGATTTAAGAAGCTTTGAAATTGCTTTGATATAGGATGATTAAAACCGAGGGGGATCTGTACGTGTGAATTAACACAGCTCTCACCTCATACCTAACAATTCTCCCAACCACCTTCTCGCCTAACATTTCTCCCACGACCATTTACAATCACAACTGTTCATCTTCTTGCCTTCTGCTTTCTTTGTAACTCTCGTACTCTTTGCAAGTTCTCTTCGATCTTTCTTACGTTCTCATTAATAGCAATGGCCAACACATATTCTTTGAATGCTTACGAAGACTAATTTGCCTCTATTATATATCATTCAAGATGAAAGTTTGGTAACTATGTTCAAATCCTTGGAGGCATCTGGACTAAGCTCTTTTCTGGAGGGACTTGCTATCATACACAAAGTTCCGCTGGTGAACTTCAATGTTGAAGCATCCATAACCAATGATGGCAAGATTACCTACTCTTCTTGTAACAAGACCTTGATTATTGATGAAGCATTGTTGGTTTCTACCTTCTCTTTTCCATTTCTGGGATTACTACTTGTCCTCAATCTCCAAAGAATATATGAATGACTGTTTGAAGAAGTTCTCTGCCTCTGGTGAAGAACTTTCTTCTTATTTCTTCAAGAAATTGCTGAAGATTGAATTTCAAATTCTGGCAGACATTGTAACAAATGCCATTATGATTAAGGCTGGAACTTTTGACAAGCTCACCAAGGAGAAGGTACAGGTAATGATTTTAACCCACATAGATGTAAAAGTTAACTGGACCTTCATATTATTCAAGACCATATTTGAGAAGGTCCAGAAGAGTACCATCGATTTTGGTGTGCAGATAACAAACTGTTAAAGGATGTTGGGTTCAATTTTCATTATTGCAAAAGATGGCACTTTATGCTGTCATGATTGATACTGACATTGTTTTCGCCCTGAGACCCAAGACTACAATGGCCCAATTTGTTGAAGTGAAAAAGGAACCGGAAATCAGAAAATAAGTCGCTCAAAAGCATAAGCAGACCAAGAGAAAGCTTCTAATCATGATAAATGATTCTGAACAGACCGTTTCTGTAGGGTCTGCTTCCCCGACCCAACCCAACCCAACCCAACCCAACCATTCCCAAAGCCCATTCCTGCAAAAAATAAACCAAGATCACCATCAAGATCAAAACCTCTAAGAAAACAACTTTGATAGTTATCTCCTCAACACCCAACTAAATTCCAACCCAAACAGACACTGATGATCTTTTTCTTCATCAATTGTTCAATCCACCACTGCCTCACCCCACCAGCAGTTCCAAAATACGCCAACCTCAAATCACTCAAGCCACTGCACCAGCACCCATACCTTCCATGGCTGTTGGTTTTAGCTATTCATCTCTCATAACTACAAGACCCTTCGGCGGCCTGGTCGTCTAGGAACCATTGCTAGAAACCACGCGCTTTGGAATCAAACGCCCAATCTCAATGAATAAGGGCAAAGGAAAAATGTCAATAGTACCTGAAGCTTCAGAGGAAATCGGCCTTAAATCCTAAATTCAAACCGCAATCGACCTGCAAATAGAAGTAGTTGAAAAATTTGCAGAACATGAAATAGCATATTTTAATGAATGGGTGCACATTCGCACCGAGCAACACTTTTCTGTCTTTTTTAAAAGCAAATTACCATGCGTTTTGAATGTTGAGAGAATGGACATCATCAGTGATTGAGGCTATGAATAGACAAAACTACATCCTTCTCACACACAAAGTGCAGAAGTTGCGGGAGATCCTTGAAGTGCTTGGATCCAATTATGATTATCAAAGTCCTATTTCCTTTCACGATCAAGCCATCATCAGTCAACTCTCTTCTGATTTGCGGACTTTGGAATAAGGGTTTTTATTCATAGAACAAGATTTTGGTGACAATACTACTACTTCTCTTCCAGAAGCTTTTCTAATCAAGACACCACTAATACTGTTGGGCAACTAATGGAATTCCACTAGCTGTACCAATCATCACAGTCACTGAGTTAGTAGCCACTGCTGTCTTTTCTTCACTTCAGGTTATTTATGAGATATTTCTATTGCTACAACATAAGAACCCTTAGAGGTTTTTGTTCAAGTTGGTGAGGTTTCTATTCCTGATCTTGAGATGTTCTCTATAGAAAATCAACAAGAAATGAGGGAAATCATCGATGTTGCTTATCCAGAACCAGTTTTTCTTAATAATTGAATAAACAAATTTTCTGTTTGCAAAACCTTCGTCTCTACAAACTTCTCTAGAACCACCTAATGTGGATGATCCATCTTCTGCTATTGTGATATTTTCTGGCAATCCCAAAAGCTCTGGAGCAGTTAAGTCTGAGCACGCTGCTCGCATTGCTGACATCAAGCAAAGGATGCAAGCAGACTCTAATACATCTCCGTCTGATATAGTTCCTACTCTTGAATATGAAATTGATGATATCAAAAAAGAGCTGAGTTAAGCTTGAAGAACTGGTTAAGGGGTTGTCCTTTGAACAAGCTGCTGCTAAATCTACTTTCTCCTTGTTTAAGGAACGTATGATGGATCAAGTTCATAAGCGTGACAATGAATTTACCGACATATCCATTAACCTCACTGTTCTAAGAATAAAGTAGATCATAACTTGGTTGGACGTTATTTTGGCTCAAACTTCTCTAGCTTCTTTAGCACAAGCTCACACTGATTCTTTACGCACTTTGACGACAAGATAAATGATTAGGCTACTTCTATACATGCATTGGATAACAAAGTTGGTGGTCTCTCGACATAACTCCTCGGACTATGCCAATTGGTAAAAGACTGTAATGCCAAAAGGAGGGAAAGACCTGAATCATCCACTGCTGCTGTAGCACACTAGAAACTTGCTAGAAAACATAAGGTATATCGCTAGAACTCAAGAGAGAGTAGCTGATGAAAGCGGTGTATGAAACAAATGAAATCAGTTTCTATTTATAGGCTGGATCCGGACTAGTTCAGAAAATCCGAATCAATCTAATCTGCAACGTGTTAGAATATCATTCGTCTAGTTGGATTTCTCGGGATAATGAAATTTGAAGTAGATTGGGTGGTTCATTTTAAATTCGATGGATTCCAACAGGTTGATCTCGAATTATCAATCATTTAATAACACTTAATCCACAACCTTAAATCACATCTTAATTAGTAATTCATTCAAAATAAAGAATCGGGCCAGAGATAATAATGAAGGGGGACAGAGGAGCCAATCTAAAACAATTGACATTCATCCTGCACCGCCTCCTCTGAGTATAGACTGATTCATTACTATTGGTTTATTATCGTTTTCTTATCTGGCTTTGATACACTAGCATTTGGTTGATGTTACCTATTATTGTTTTTTACTTCTGTTTTTAGTTATGCTTATTTAATCGTTTGCTACTTTTATATTGCATCTACTAGGTTTTGACATCACCAAAAAGAGAAATTTTTTTAGGTACTATAAGTTTTGGTGATGTGCTGTCAATTTGTCTAAGGAAAACCAGTAGACATCTAGCCTATGAAAAACAATAGACACGTAAAGGTTTATCATACTTTTAATATCAAGAAAACTAGCAGAACTGTAGTTAGAAAAAAATTAAAGCAGAAACAATAGTCGAGTCTTTTAAGTGTTGAAACCAACAGAATTTCAAAAGACGATACTTTCAGTATCCAAACTAAAATCAACAGCCAGTAGTTCGTTTTTTTCGGTGATAATATCAGTAGATAATTTGTATATGATCTCTTGTACTTTAAATAAAAAAAATGTTTCTTCTTTATGTTACTGTTGTCTACGATATTGCACCTCATTTAATGAATCATACTAAGTTATTTATTGTCTGTCGTATAAAAAAATGACTAGCTTTAGTTTGGTACATGTACATTTATTGAGAATTTAAAGAACTGTTTGAATTCAGACATTGAGACACATCTTTAAAAGGCTTATTTTTAGACTTAGGAATCTCTCTCGAATTCTTGAAAATCCGAATTGTTGAAAATCTATAACTGATCAAAAAGCATTACAAGTACCACAAAATATTCAAGCACACGTTGAAAGCTTATCAGATCAAGACGATCACCTGCGCTATTGTATTGCTCACAAATCTTTGAATATCTTGATTGTAAGTTTCAGTGTGAGTATTTGTAATTTGTGAAACTTTTGTAGATTTTAAAAATCTAGATGTATTCAATTAAGACTTTTACATACTTCATAGAAGTCTAGTTGTATTCAAAATAGACTTTCATAGAGTTTTAAATAGTCAAGTGGTATTCAACGTTGACTTTTAATAACTCTATAAAAGTCTATAGGTATTCAAATTTTAAATAGACTTTTAATAATTTCATGGAATTCATTAATATAGAAATATTAAAGCTTAAGGTATAATTATAAATTGTCAAAAATTGTATTTGGTTCAACCCAAAGATTTGGATGGATTTTTAAAACTTCTAACTCATACACAAGCTATTTATTTCTCTCTCTGTCGCTTCACATCACCTCTCTTCTTATCTCATCTCGTCTCATCTATCTCTATCATTCTCTCAAATTTTCGAAGTGTATCTCTATATATATTTTCATCTTTCCTTTTCAAATTTTTCATTTTTTGGCTGATTGTTCATTTAATAATTTTTTATTTTAATATCATAGAAAATTTTGAATTCTATAATTGATTTTGTGATTTTTAATTTATAATTTATACAAATTAATGTAATATTCAATATTCTTTTCAATTAATATATAAGCTATGATATTTTTATACAAAATTATATCCACACAATTCTAAATAATATTCTTTTCACATGTATATTATCAATTCAAAAACAAGACTACAGATTAATCAATTGATGTATTTTAAAAAAATTACAAACATGCATAAAAAACAACATATATAAACATGTAATGACTAAATGATTTAACTTTATATAAGTATATTTATTTATTAATATAAATATTGAAAAAATATTTCAAACTGAATATGTTATATATGTCAATTAATTATTGGTTCAAACAAATTAATAAAAAATAATATGTTATAATTAATTACAAAATGTATAAAATTCTATAAAAAAAAATTCACAAAAGTCTATTAAAATCCTGCAAAAAAGTCTACATAAATCTGTTTATAAATATGTGAGAACCCATAAAAGTCCATAAAAATCTATCAAATCCATAAAAATCTATCATTTGAAAAAGTCATTAAAAATCATCAAAACTCTGAATTGAATACACCCCACTAAGTTACTCTTGTATTGTTGAATGCTAGGAGTTTAAGCAGGCAATTGTAAGACCTACAGAAATAAATTACATATCGAAGTGGATTTTACAAGTGTTGTACTAAGTCAAAGTTTTCTAATGATATCTTTTAGAAACATAAGAAAGGAAAACGTAGAAGAAAGAGAAATATAGAAGAGTTTTGTCCTTCGAACTTCTAGAAACAAGACTTAGTTCTTTACTTCATTATTTCTATTGCTTTTATTTCGCTAAGTGTTGTAGACTATTTCTGCACTTTTACAATAGTCTACTGTTCTTATAAAGAACGAGATCAACTTATGACTGCTGAAAATAGGTAGGAGCACTTGCTACTTTCAAAAGAAAAAAAAATTTGTAATATATTTATTCTGTCTATCTAAACATATCTCCGATCCTATAAATTAATTGATTTTAACTTGTGGTAATATTTTTTTTCTAAATATTAATAATATAAGTTGGAAGTTATTTTAATAATTTATTAATTTTTTTTAATTATAAATTTTTAAACTTTTTTTATTGTATAATAAAAAAAATAAAAAATTATATATAACTTTTTGTGGATTCAACCTATCCAACCCAAATTGACAGACCGGACCCCTTAATCGGCTTGTCGCCATCCCTGGAAATGACCCAAACATTTGGATTGAATTAGGTTTTTCCGAGTATTCTCTTGGCCTGTTTCAACACTGACCTCAAACATTCCCGAAGTATTTCATACTTTATAATGTCTGCAGATAGGGACGCGATCATCAGCAATCTGCTTCAAACCCTAGACTCTTGCTCCCAAGTATTTAATCGGATATGCATACATATATTGCTCATATGTTGTGATTTAGTTAAATTATCGTAGGTTTTTTTCTGATTGCATTTGGCGTATTTGCAGTTGATTGAATCGCCTGATTACCGCAATTCGGAGAGAGCAGTTTCCGAGCTCGTTAATTCTCTAGATTCAATCGCCAATTCCATCGCAGCAGAATTCGACGCTGATGAATCAGAAAAGAGTGCGATTGATATTCTTGGGCAAATTGATCAATACTTATGTTTACGCTCGCTAAATCAGGTCCGATTCACGTAATTTTATTATTGTGGAGTGTTGAGAGTTCGTAATTGTTGTTTTTATGATGTTATTCATAGCGAGCGTGTGAAACTCTTTGTAGGATTTTGTTGATGCGTGGGCGTTTGAGTTGCCGAAGTTGGTGGCGAAGTTTGGTTGTGTTTCCAGACGTTGTTCCGAAGTTGCTGAAAAAGTCATCTGTCTGTTTGTTCATCGCTGTAATCCACGAGTCATGTTCATTATTTTTTATGTGGTACACTCTGGTTCTAAGTTTTTGCTATTGTCATTGTGTATTGAATGGTCGGGATAAATTTTCTTTTGAGGGACATAATCTGTGTATGTAAGTTAGTTTTCTGCTTCAATTCTGGTGTTGCCAAAATTTTCCGAATGTAGTTTAAGATGGATGAAACATGAATCTGCTTCTGCCTATTTAGAAAATGATTCAACTTCCTTCTTTTGCAATTAAATTAATGTATTGGTGACCCTTGTGTAAGTAATCTAAGCAGGCATATCTTCATTTCTGCTTTGAGTTTTCCTGTCGAATGTTGAGGTAATTTAAAAATTAATCCGTACCAAGGGTGAAGATCATTGTGGGAGCAAAACACATCCTTATTACTCATAAATTTATCATAGATCATTCGTCAATGAAATGGAGCAATAATGTTTTATGTTAACTTCCGGTGATAGTGTAGTGACTAGAAACTGAGGGATGCCTCAGATTATTCTCACACAATTCACAACATTGACACATGTTATTTACCCAAAAAAAAAAGAATAAAAAGAATAACATAATCAGATGTCTAGTATTAAGAAACCGATGCAAATCATTTGAGTTGATCAGGAAAAGACTGAAAGTGACCAGAGTTGTCGCAAGTTGGTGAAGGTTCAACTTGTAATGCATGTTTCATCACTTTCGGCTGAATCAAATAGTTTTTGTGTTGATTGGCCTTGTATTAGTTATAATAACTTGTCAATTCTGTACAGTTAGTCAAATGACTTTACTAATATTCAATTGAAATGGTCCAGGCTTTAGATTCTCCAACGGAGCTGTTCATGATTCCTGGTTATTTTATACCACTTCTTGGTGGGCTCACTAAAGGTAATATTTATTCACTTTTTCTTCAGTCTAAAGGGATGGTATGACCAGAACTATGCTATATTTAGTTTTCATTAAAAGTCTTGAAAATGGAGGAAAGTTGTGTAGAGGAGAGTGGAAGTACTGCTGATGAAAAATGGGGTAAAAGCAAGGCATTGAAGCTGTAAATCTGGAGGCTGAAAACTCATTTATCTTTATGTTTAACTCAAACATATTATCAGCAAAGAATTTTTTTATATTATGTTTTGATTTGTCAATTTTCGAATATAAATATGCTAATCAGGGTATTGAAGTTTAGTGTTTAATCATGTTGTTTCTTCCTCAACGTCAGGTAGTGGTGGTTGTTTATATTATATTGACTTGATTAGATACTTAGATAATTGCTTTCAATTAGAACTTCTTGCAGCAATATCAATACAGTTTATTCTAATCCAAGATTGAAAAGAATCACGGAGCTGAATCAATTTTCATTTGAATTTTTGATCTAATAAGTCTGGCTATTGCGATCGGCATATTATGGCCATTTTTTAATGGTCACAGGGAAATGAAAATCCATAGCCTTTGAGGATGGTAAAAAAAGTATATATTTTTTTTATAGGATACTAATTATATTTAATTGAATAATTTAATAACAAAAAGTGGACCAGAGGTCCATGTTAAGATTTGGACATGTGTTTTTTGACGAAAATTATAGGCAAAAAATTGTGTTCATGTTCACATGTGCCGTCCAACGCGAACGTCCGCACTATCGTCCAAATGGTGGCTAACAAAATTTGAATTTACATTTGGCTTTTACACTTGAGGAGTTTGCTATATACAGAGCTCACATCCAAACGTTCAAAGCATTTCAAAATAAGACAACAAGACATAAGAAAATGATTTTTTTCTCGAGTGTTGGGAGATTCTCGTGTGAGTTAGAGAAAATATTTTATCGGTTAAACTTTGGGTTGATATTGTGAAATATTGAGTGTTTTGTTGTAAACACTTGAAAAATTTCTCTCTGTTATTAAAGATTTGCAGTAGTTTCGTGGACGTAGCCTACATTGGGTAAACTTCACAAATTTTTATGTTCTTGTTGATTGTTTTAATTCCTCATTTTTGATACTATATTATCATCGTGATCGCCTTCGCTTCGATGTATTACCCAACAACTGGTATCAGAGCCTTGTTGTAAAATTTATTAGAAGTCTGAGTATGCTCTGTGGTTGCAGCTTAGTCTGATATTCCACATCAGAAAAGATTTTTTTAGATTTTTTTTAAGGCTGGAGAAGCGATGGCCGGAGATGTCCATTTAATTGGACATGTACGAGAAGCCATCAGCAAACAACAAGTATATATCATGATAAAGTTATTTAACTTGAAGATGGGAGAAGATGCTTCGGTGGCTGCACACATCAATGCGTTCAACACGATTGTTTCTCAGCTAACATTGGTTGAAATTAATTTTGATGATGAGATTCGTGCACTTGTTCTTTTGGCGTCTTTATCAAATGTTTGGGAGCCAATGCGGGCAGCGCGGTTAGCAACTTTGTTGGGAAAAAAAGCTACAATTCAATGATGTTAGAGATCAAATTATCGCTGAAGAAGTTCGAAGGATGGATTCTGGTTAAGGAACATCATCAAATTCTGCTCTAATCTCGAGAACAGAGGACGGGTTGGAGTGGCGGAAAGAGTTCTAACCGATGACATGGTAGGTCCAAGTCAAGAAATGGAAAACACAAAAATACCTTTCAAAATATTTTGAATTGTTACAGCTGTGGTGAGACTGAACACTTGAAAAAGAATTGCAAATCAACTAGGAACAATGCTAATATTGTTAATGAGGAGATACATGATGCTCTATTATTGTCCATGGAGAGCCCGGTTGATTCTTGGGTTATGGACCCAGGAGCTTTGTTTCATACCCCTGGTAATTGTGATGTATTCAATAATTACATTACTTGCAATTATGGAAAAGTTTGCCTGGCTGATGGAAACATTTTGGAAATAGTTGGTATGAATGATATCCGGACGAAGATGTTAAATGGATCTGTCTGGAAAATGAACAAAGTAAGGCATGTACCAAAATTGACACGCAATCTGATTTCAGTGGGACAGCTTGATGACGAAGGTCATAATGTGACTTTGGGTGATGGTCCAGACATTGTTATGAAAAGCGAGCGCCTGGGCGCAGCCAGACGCAACAGTTGACCAGGCGCACGACATTAAACAAGCGCGCGCCTGAGGTGTGCCTTGCCCAGGCGAGCCGCTGCAGAAAGGCGCAGCGCCTGTGCGCTTTTGTATTATGCAGTGCGATTGATTATATATAACTCAAGTCTCAAGCCCAATGACATTTAAAGCCCAATAACATTTAAAGTCCTTTTTATTGTTTTAAAAAAGCCCTACAAACAAAAGTCCTTACGGGTCTCTGAATTTCTTTCTGGAGTTGCACAGCGCCACAGCGGGCAGCAGCCTTTCTCTTACGTCTCAGACTCTCAAACACTCTGGTTCTCTTCGTCTCTTTCTGAATTTCTTTCTGGAGTTGCACAGTGGATTACAAATTTACAATATAGGATTTATTGTATATGGATAAAATTTCAATCATCAATGATCATCTGTCTGTGACTCTGTGCTAGGCGTACAATCGGCATGGCTTTGCTTGATGTCTAACTGTTGCTGTGATTAGAAAAAGAATTCTTGTGATTTGTCTTATACTGTTAACTGTTGTAGTGTTGCAATTTACTTTTATTATTAGGATCATTTACAAATTATAAGCTACACACATTGTCTCAAGTCTCAACTCTCAAGTCTGTTATTGTTGCATGATTTCAATATTGGTTTATTACTTGATTACTTTCATTGTTTCTCGGGTGATTGGATTAAATTGATTAATTAATATATTGTATTGCACCAATATATTTATATTTTATAATTTGTACTTTGTATTTATATTTTTAATTTTGTATTTCAAGCTCAGTAACTTACTGCAGAATTCTAGGATAAAACCTATTTTTACAGAAAAAATGTCGAATTCTGAAACACAAGCCCTGCGAAAAGATCCAGCATGGAATTATGCAACACTAGAAGACCCAAAAAATACCAATAAAGTGAAGTGCAATTTTTGTGGGAAAACAACTAATGGTGGGATTTATCGACATAAACAACATCTTGTCGGAGGCAATAGGAATACAAAAACTTGCTTAAAATGTCCAGAGCACGTGAAAGAAGAAATTAGTTCTTATATGTCGAAAAAAAATGAAATGAAAAATCAAATGGATGCGATTCCTCACTTTGATGAAGTTGCAGAACAACAAGAATATTTGTATTTGGAAGTTGAAGAAGATATATCGGCAAAAGGGAAACGACCTATATCAGTTTCATTTGGTCAGCGTTCTAATCTTGCACCTAATTTTCCTGGGAAGAAACTAAAACAAGCTGGTCCAATAGATTTATACTTCCGACAAGATGTTGATGAGACTGTAGCGCAAGGAAAGAAAAAGATGCAAAGACAGCGAAGTTGTATGATGAAAATAAGAAGAAACTGAGAGAGAATACTGTGCAAAAGTTCGCTAGATGGATGTATGATGCAGGTATTCCTTTTAACGCCGTGAATTATGATAGTTTTAAACCATTTATTGAAGCTGTTGGACAATTTGGTTGTGGAATGAAGCCCCCTACTTATCATGAAGTTAGAGTTGCATGCTTAAAAAAAGAGTTAGAACATACAAGATTGATACTGAAAGAATACACGGATGACCATGTTAAATATGGATGCACTTTGATGGCAGATGGATGGACTGATAGAAAAAATAGGACATTGATTAATTTTTTGGTAAATGGTCCTAGAGGGACTGTGTTTATAGAATCAGTGGATGGGTCGAGCTATTCTCACACGGGTGCAAAATTGTTTGATTTGTTCAACAAATATGTGCAACAAATTGGGGCAAAGAATGTGGTTCAAATTGTTACTGATAGTGCAAGCGCAAATGTTTTAGCTGGTATGGTTCTAACTTTTAACTTTTAAATTTTTATATTAGTTATATCACTTTATATAAATAATTATGTAATTTAAATTAAAGTTGTAACTTCTAATGTGTAATTTGTATATTGCATTTAAATTTTAATGAACAAGACGTCATTTGGAAGCACAATATCCTCACTTATATTGGTCTCTATGTGCTGCTCATTGTTTAGATTTTTGATGCTTGAAGATTTTTTTAAACTTCCTCACTTGAAGAAGGTATATGAAGAGCAATGATGGTTAATAGATATATATATATAACAGGCCCCAAGTTTTAAACATGATGAGAGAATTCACGAGGCAAAAAGATATGGTCAGAGCTGGAAAAACTCGTTTTGCAACCGCTTTTTTGACTTTAAAGCGGTTTCAAAATCACAAAGCGAGTTTGAGAAAAATGTTTACATCTGAGAAATGGACCAGATGAACACTTTATATGACTTCCAATTGTAGAGATACATTAGCTATTGTGGATGCTGGAGCTAATTCAAGTCTATGACATTATAGGCTCGGGGATATGAGTGAGAAGAGAATGAAGATGCTTGTATCAAACGAGAAGCTACCAGAATTGAAGACCTTTGATGATAAGCTGTGTGAAAGCTGTTTTTTTAAAAAGTAGAAAAGATGAACTTTTCAAAAAGGGTTAGAGAACCAAAAGCACCGGAGTTGGAGCTGGTTCATACTAATGTATGAGGACCATCTCTTGAAGACTCAAGAGATTGTGGCAATTTTATCGATGATTCAAACAAGAAATTTTTGGTTTATTTGGTGAAAAATAAATCAGATGATTATAAGACCTTTAAAGAGTAGGAGTTAGCCATAGAAGATGATATGAATTCTTTGTCATCCAATCAGACATGGGAGTTGTTAGAATTTCCAGGAGGTAAAAAAGCTTTATGAAACAAGTGAGAGTTCTGGTTAAAAGATGACGATACGAAGCGGTACAAAGCAAGACTTGTTGTGAATGGTTTTCAAGAAAAGAGAGGCATTGATTACACGAGATTTTCTCTCCGACAGTGAAGTTAACCACTATCAAGACTGTACTCTAATTGGTGGCAAGAGATGTTAGAAGGTGTTTCTTCATGGTGAGCTAGATGAAGAAATGAACCAGTCACATGAATTTGAAGTAATGGTGTGCGAACTTTAGGAGAGCTTGTACGGTCTCAAACAAGTTCCAAGACAATGATACATGAAGTTTGATGGATTCATGAGTAATTATGATTTCATAAGGTGTCAAGCTCATCACTGTTGTTACGAGAAGTTTGATGGTTCTTATATCATACTATTACTCTATGTTGATGATATGTTAATAGCAGGAGTTTGTCTGAAGAAGATTGATAAACTTAAGAAAGAAATTGGGATTTGAGTACTTTGAGATTGTGAGATATTGAGTGATTTGTTGTAAACACTTGTAAAATTTCTCCATGTTATTAAAGATTTGCAGTAGCTCTGTGGACGAAGTCTGTATTGGGTTAACCACGTAAATATTTGTGTTCTTATTGATTGTTTTAATTTCTCATTTTTGGTACTACATTTTGATTATGATCGTCATCGCTTCGGCGTGTTACCCAACAGTCCACGCCTAACTAATGCCCAAAAGCTGCTTAACAAACTATAAAGCTCCAACTCCTACACAAATATGAAAATGATTTAAACTCTGCATGTTTCAAACTCCAACACGCGAATCTAAACTTGAGCTTATCCCAACATTCTTCAAGTGCATTTGCTGATCTTCCAGATTTTTTAGCAGACAAAAATACATGTACATGACCCTTTGGCGCTATAATTCTTTTTTATTTGCTCATTTTCTTGGTTTATGAAAGCATAAAGTAAGTTGGTGCAAAACCAGTTGAACTACATCTTAAAGCCAAATAGACTGACTGAGATACTTCTATTTGTTAATTGATTGAATATTCATATGCTCGTATTTCTTGATGCATTTTTGTGAAACTAAAATGAGGCTAGAGGATCTCCTCTACATATTGATGAGTAACCATTCAGGTTTTTCTGTTCCAGTTCTTGTTTTGATCCAGATGCAGATCTACGAGCAAGTATATGCAGCAGTTTCTGTGGTGCTTAATGTGTTAAAATCTTTGGCTTCTAAGTCAGATTATGAAGATATTGTTTGTGCAGAATTATTTTACTCAGCAATTGGCCTTGCCAACTCCATTCGTGCGCTTGTAATAAAAGTGGACCCTTTTTTCCCGAATAATTTAGTACTTTGTTTTTTTAAGAATTATTTTACCTGATTTTGCAGGACGACAAGGACGGCCATAAACTCCGTGCTTTATTAGCCCTTTACATCTTACAGTTCATGGTGGAAATTTCTTGCAAGCTGAAATTATATTTTCTGCTATTTTAAGTTGCTTCGTCAGTGAGTCTGCACCATCAACTATGTTATAGTAAATTATCCTTGATGTGCAGGCTCTTGTTTCCGTTGGAATGAGAAGTGCAATATCAAGCCGTATTCCGTTGGTGATAAAGTTATCAGACGAACTTCAACAATGTAAATTGTCTTATATTGGTTTAATAACAGGGTCTGAGGTCGATGAAATCTCTAAACTTGTTATGGAAGGTAAGTTGTACTTTACATGTATGTCATGTCATTGTTTGGGTTTGCAATATGCTGCCGTGAAGTTAATATTTATCTTTTATAGTTATGCTTTATTCTAGCCTTGTTCGTCATACTTTATTTACTCTAAATTATAGATAACGGGAATGATAGTATCAGTTGCTTTTCTGGAGTCAAACTTGGAGCATCAGTTGCAGGTTGGTAATTGACTACCTGTACGTTTTAGTTGATGTTGGTTGCCACATATGTACTGGCCTCATTATTTTCTCTTGGAATTGATCCAGTGATTTGGGGATACATGAATTCTGAGGTTGCTATTGCAGCCAAAGCTGATTTGACTGCTGTAACATTGGAACTTCAAGGTAACAGGGCTAGTAGATGGCAAGCGTTGGCCATGTTAAAGAATGTATTCTCATGTGCAAATCTACCCAGCGCATTGGCTGATTTGACTGCTGTAACATTGGAACTTCAAGGTAACAGGGCTAGTAGATGGCAAGCGTTGGCCATGTTAAAGAATGTATTCTCATGTGCAAATCTACCCAGCGCATTGAAAAGGCATGCAATCGGATTTGTACTGTGTGTTATGGATGGCAGTGCATCACACTCATGTGATGATCATCTGGACTATACTGCATATATGCCAAGTCTCTATACCAGTTTGCAGGTGGAATCATTTGGCTTTGACTTCATGAATGCTACTTTTTATTTCATTTATTATTTACTTGATGATTATTTCACTCAGGCTATTAAATTGGTCATTATGTACGGACCAGATCCTATGACACAGATGAATGCATTGTCCACATTGAAAAAGGTAATAGTTGTGGTGCTACATGCTTTAAAATCATGGTTTCTATTTGTTTGTCTGCAGTTTTTTTGTTTTTTATTTTTTATTTTTGTTTCTAAGTTATATATTTTTTCCATCAAGATGAGGTAATGATGCATGATAGCAGATTCATTATGTGTCTGTAGTCTGGCTGTATTCTGGTTAAAATACATTGTACGAAATTGAAGTGTTTTATTGGTTAAATGGAATAATCAGTGTTGTGAAATTTCAATACATCAGACCGATGGTATGGTAGAATTGTGTCACATTTATTTCCAATGGTCTCGGTGTTGTGAAATTTCAATACATCAGACCCATGATATGGTAGAATCGTGTCACATTTATTTCCACTGGTCTATTGGTGTTTGTCTCAGAAAGACTTCTTTAGATGTACAGTTACTAACTACTCGCATGGAGAAAATTTTGAGCATTACACAGTAATTGGAGTATCATTTTAGGACTTAATGGAGTCCTCCCTTGTGTTTGCACACGGGGAATTAGGACATCTTAGTTCAATTTTAGGTTGGATAGTCACAAGTCACTAATTACATATGAATTGACACGTGAGATCTACATATGAATTGACACATGAGATCGAGGCACAAAGATATTTGACAAGAATCATAAAGGAAACATGAAAAATGTGTTTACAAGAGCAGTATGATGTAATAATATGATATTAGCGATAAATGGTCCCTTGATGGATTCACCTGAGCTCAAGAATGATAAAGTTGCAGAAAAGTAATGAAATTCTGAAATGGAATTATATTGATTTAATAACCTCTGTAAAACAGAAAATAAATCCAGAGTTGCTTCTGTACAAATATTCTCTCCACTCTCTAGCTGAGCTATTAACAAAAAATTATCATAACAGAAAAATCTTCTACCCTCTCTCTTCCCTCACCCTTTTTCTACTTTGCCCCTCCCCCTTGTGTGGTACCTAATTTTTTCCTAGAATAAACATATTGGATCTTGGGCCTATATTTATTCAAGCCCACATTCCCTATATCCATATCATTATCCTTCCCCATAAAACCACCTTGTCCTCAAGGTGGAGGTCTGGAAATAGAGTCGGCAACACATCTGCGTCCTCCCATGTAGCCTCTTCAACTTTTTGTCTCTTCCATTGAACCAGAAATTGTAAAATTTGTTCAACACTTCGCTTCTTGAATCGCCTCATCAAAATAAGTCCTGGCTGGTAATTGATAGCCAAATCTTCCTCCAATTCTTTTGGAAACCTTGCCTCACCTTCCAACTCGCTGCTCATCGCCTTCCTTAAACAGGAAGCATGAAAAACAGGATGCACCATTGACCTCAACGACAATTGCAACTTGTAAGTTGTAAGTAACTTCCCCTACACATCGAATGGTTTTGAAAGGGCCGTGATAACCACATAGTCCTTGTCTAACAACCGACCATTAACCAAAGACAAAGAGTAATATTCTTGACTCCCTATTCCAGAGCTCAAATCCTTAACCATTGATTGTAATTTTGGATCCTTGTCCACCTCCAACTTCAGTTCCTCCTTTCTAACCATACTAGAACCGGAAGAGTCGATAATTCAACATCCTCATCCATCCTTGACAATGCATGTGCCGCCACATTCATCAATCCTGTGTCGTGTCGATCCAGCAGGTCAGACCAAATCTTATGGTCCTATATTTATCACACTATAAGTAACCAACTATAGAGATGGAATGGAAATGAACGAACGATGAATATATTGATATTGAAAATGAAAATAAAGATATGAAGTTTCTCCCTCAACAAAACTCACTCTCCCTAGCTGCGGCTAGTAAAACCTCTTGAACAAGAAATATCATAACTCGCTACAATAATCGATTCTTCAATGTTTCCGGCTAGGTCCATGCCTCGTATTACAGTTTTGGGCTCATGAATCCCAAAGAGTCTTTGTATGTCACTGCACGACCATTCCGAAAATACCCCAGCGTTTTATTTCATCTCTCCGATCTGAGCAACAATCACCTCACCTCATATTGCGTGTTATATTCTTCAATCGGATGGATCTCGAATGGATTTTCTGCTTTTCTTCCACCACAAAGTTTTATCCTGTCTGCTGCAAATAATTTCCAATTCTATGGGTATCTTCTCCTTAATCCACTTGAAACTATGAACCGCCGCTCCTTCCATTAGCATGTAATCTATTTTTCGTTTGTTTCCCTCCGGAGTTTCATATAGTTCAAAATATTGATCTGTTTCGTCGACGGTGGATCATTAGTCCACTTATCGTAATTAAGATCTTTTAAGTAATTAATAAAATATCGTTTCTTATATAAAAAAATATTGATCTGCCTTAAGCAACCATACGAAGGGATCTCTTCCCTCACTCTTTGGTAGATCTATTCTTCTTTGAAAATACATGATATCCTCTTGTGATCACCCTTATAGAGCCCCGACCCTCTATATTTTGTTCTTGAAGAATTTTTTTTCGTGTAATGGCTGCTACAATGAGAATTGATCTTCTCCGAGGCCCGACTCTCCTTGTTTTGCTAATTTGGCCATGAACACCTTGATTTCTGCTATATCTCCCACAGCTCTATTAAGATTGGCTATATTTCATCGCAAGTCGCAACTCTTCTTTCAGCTTTGATATATCGTTCGTCTTTGTTGAACCATGCAGTCCTATGATCTTCTTCATCCCCAGAACCAGATTCTTTAATGCCTCGTACCTTACTTCCGATCTCGTCGATGCCATCGCACTTGCTCAGATATCCGTGAGGTCGGACCAAATAATGGATTCGTCTGAGCTCAAGCACAATAAACTTGCAGAAAAGTAAAATAATATTCTGAAACGGAATTATATCGATTTAATAAACTCTGAAAAACATAAAGAAATCTAGAGTTGTCTCTGTCCAATTATTCTCTCCACTTCCTAGAAATTGTCTATGTTTATTCAAGCCCGCATTCCCTATACTCGTATCATCCCCAATATAGCGATGGAGGGTAGTTTTGAAGAACACCAAACATGTGTTATTATTTGAAATTATTTTTCTCCTTTTCTCTCAAAGTGTGATTGTTTGCTCATGTAGTAGCTGTGAATTAAGTTTTGGTTAAGAAATGCTTGGTCTCATAGAATTACATCGTGTGGCTTCAAAAGAAGAGATTGTTTCAAATGCATTGAGAAAACTCGATACTTGTTGAGTTTTTGCTTCTATGTCGGTGATTGCTTTTTTTCATATTACCATCTGCCAGCTCTCTTTAGTTTCAATCATTAGCCCTTCTTAAAATTGTTAACGTCGAGCCTTTTCTTTTTGCTGCACATGTTATAAGTAAAGTCGACGAAGTCAACATTTTTTGTCATGTACTTATATATTATCTGTTACTTAATAAAATCAGGTTCTTTTGGACATTCCAGCTTCTCAAAGATTTGATATCTTGAGGAATTTGGTCAAGTCTTCCGACTCTTCTTCAATGGTAAGCCTTTGGTACTGACTGCAAATCATAGCAGTTTTGAAATCCCATTGTATATTAAAATTCAGTTTTGGGAATGGATACCCCGGTGTCACAGGTCGCATTACTTCTGGACTGTGTAAGAGAGGAAATGCACATGGAAAAAAATGATAGAAATAAATGTATGTATTTTTGGAGTCCATCTGTGATTGAATTGGTGGAGGTGGTTCTCCGGCCTCCAAAGGGTGGAGCTCCAGCCCTTCCTGAGGACAATGCTGCAGTAAATCTCTGACTTTTCCTCTCTTTTGTCTATTTGCTTTAAATTGTCACTAGTCTTGCTCTGGTATTTTTGCTTATATTGATGCAAGTTTTAGTTTGCGTATGGTATATTCTGTTTTCCCTTCCACGACCTCTTCAATATGTCAGAGCTGCTTCATTATTGGGTAGATAAGTTTGCTTGATAGATTATTTGTCGCATTGTGGTGACGTCGATTATAACTTGATTTGAAAGTACATTGTTACATATCCTGCTTGTAATGACCAATGATATCATGCATTATAAATTGCCCCCTTTATGATGTTTTCGATTAAGTAATTATGTGTGAATAGTTTCATGGTCGTTTTGGCCCATAGATAATAAGGCTGGCGAATAGAGTTTGAGAATTAGAATGTGTTTTGACATTCCTTGTAATCTAGTTTATGATCCACCTTTGCTCCTAGCCACAGATTTTTCCTTTTGATGACATGCTTACTAGTTGTTTCTGAAAAACGAGGAAATAATTGCACTTAAAGCATCCCTGGCTCTATTCTCGTGCCTGAGCAGAGTTTGTCTCAGTTATTAGGCTTTTAGCCACTTGATCTTTTCACAGAAGTTAACATGAACATGTTTACGAATTTTGAGAACTCTGAGATGGGGTTACACCTACAAAATTTGTGACTGGACTTTTGTTAATTAGGTTCCAAGAAGTTTCAGAATTTACAAAAGAAAATTTAGTATATTTTAATTTTAATTTTATTATTTTTGTAATTTTACTGAAGAGCAGCTCAGTTCCTTAACGTCTTTTCCTTGAATCAAAGTGTTGCATGCATTCCAGATTTGAATGTTAATCTTTAAGCTAGTTTATAGCATCCCGGGCCCTGGATGCAACATTTTTCTTGTTTAAAGTTGGATAAATTTTTTCACGTGAATAACCAATGATGTTTTTTTTTCGTTTCAGGTTTTATCGGCCCTTAACTTTTACAGATACCTATTGATTACAGAATCAACAGGTATTTGAGGCTTTTAAAAAGCAGCCTTTCATTGACTAGTTATGCTTCTATGTATATCTTGTATCCACAGCCTAATACATCTGCTTCTCAACTTACAAATGATCATGTTATAAAAATTAATGAAAATAAAAAAGGGGAGGTGCTAAGATAATAGGGCATATTCAGTATTTACTAGTGATATACATCTTTGAACGAAGGTGTAAATAGTTCTAGTACCTCTCAAGAAAAGATATAGACTTTAAAATTTCATGGCACCGATTGTTGTGTGACATTGATATCTGGCGATATTTGAGCTTGTAATTCCATGTAGAACAATGGAATAAACTTTTATGTATAGTTGATATCAACTTGTTTGAGGAAATACCTAATTGTGAAAATTATTATATCCGTCTTGCTTATCTAAATTGGTATTTTGGATTACTATGATTGTCTTGGGATGAATTCACGAGATCGATTAATCGTTCTTATAGCTACTGATTTATTTGTTGATTATGACAGGGAAATCTAATTACACTGGGATATTGTCAAAAGATCATTTGCACAAGGCCTTCAATGAATGGCTTCTCCCTCTGAGACCTTTAGTGTCTGCAGTGGCTGCAGAAAACCGAAATGGTTGTGATCGTCATCTATTGTATGATGCAATTTGTGCTCTCAACCTTGTAGAGTTGGTTTTATATCGCTGCATTGAACTTGTAGAAGAGGAGCTTAAACATGTGTAGTAGTTCAGCATTGCTTAAAACGATAGAGATGCAGCGATGTTATTCTATGTTATCTTTTGAGCCTTAAATAGATATTGTCCTTTCAAAATTAATAGAATAGGAAAATTAAAAATGTCAAGAGTATGTTTTTTTTTTTACTTCAATATTATCATTTGAATACGATATTATTTGAATGCAATTTATCTCTTTTTGCAATCAAATACTAAAATTTGGATACATGCAAATCGAATTGGAAACAATATATTTAAAAATTTGGTAGACTGATAGTTAAATTCAGATGAAATTTTTTTTTATTTTATACTTTATTGTTTCTAGAAAGCGAATTTAACACCGTCCAGCTTTCGATAAAATAATTCCTTCATAATGCAAACAAAATTTAAATTATTGTGTTTATATTAAAAATATTATTTACATAAATACTAAAAATATTAGCCTCCTTACAAAAAATATTGGCCTCCTTAAAAAATTATCACTATAATAATGATGAAAATAATATTAATGATAAATATATTGGGATGCAAAACTCGAACAAGTAGTAATTGATGACAATCAAAATTTAAACCTCTGGGGGTACAATAAAAATTCAACACCCACAAAAAGCCCACCAATGGTCTTTCTATAATGCCACACACACAATTTGTTAAAATATTGGCAATTTTCTGCTAATTGCCACGAGCCACTTGCACCTAGTTCAAAACATGTAAATAACCATTTCAAGTTCTACCCTACGCGATTACATCGTCAAGGAAACAAACCAACAGTATGATTAAACAATACAAGAGGTTCCGATAAATAGAAAGCGAACAATGAAAGACTGAGCAACATAAAATCATACAAGCCAGAAGGGTTCCTCGGCGATTGAAGGCAATACATTTCATAACCCCATGCTCCAGATACTCCTCTCATCACTTCCAGAAACTCACCCTCTAAAGGGTCTACCGAAAAAATGTGTGAGAGCATAAATAAGGAAACATAATAACTTGATAAAGTATCTGAGAAATGAATTTCGAGTATCTGAAGAAAATTAATGATGAGATCCGGGTGAATTGGGTGAGCTGGATCGGGGCAATCCACCGAATCGGATGAAAGTTGTGTTTAAGGAAAATGAGCAAGGGATAATGTTTTATGTTTGGCTTCAACTGTAACCTGCACACAAGGAAATAAACTCGTGAATGGGCGTCGGAGGAGTGTGCGGCGTGACCACTCCGATACTTAAGTCAGCAGGTTGAGGATGAAGGTAAAAGGCGATATTTATATGTGAGGATATACGTGGGTGCCAAGAGTTTTGAATCAAGAAATAGGCGGATCCTTTAAATGTAAAACATACCTGTTATTTATAGGAGAGAAATCTCATGATTATCTTGTTTTCAGAGCTCACTTACTACTTAGGGTAAGATGACTGCCCATACCCTACTTCTGACAACTTGTTCTGACACGCCAACCCCTATGATTCTAACAGTAATGATTGCAAAGTATACGGTATCACATACTGATGCACTTGAGTGAAATGCTATTTTCGAGGTAGCCTGGTTAGAAAGCCTCCCGGGAACTTACATGAAAGCCCGGTCTTCTGGCAACTCGGGAAGAAGATGTCACGGGCATCCACCTGCCTGGCTTCTGACGAACTCTTCCTGCAAATTTACTCTGATTTGGGATATCCATTTTAATATCCCGAGTCATCTATGATCTGGGCTCTTATGGGGGTATCACCAATTAATTATAACCAGCGTGTTCATTGAAGGTCGAATCAAGAAGAGTTTGTTTCCTTAGGTTCTTAATGGACTTTGGAATCACACACACGAAAAGGTTAATGTTTCGGGATACGATTATTCAAATAACAAAAATTACGAAAATTAACCAGTGAAATTATTTATACTAAGATCAAGCTGCTCCAAATTGACAAGGGAGCCTGACAGACACCAAATGCAATCCAAAAACAAATTATACAAAATTGAAGTAGTTCAACTGGAAACTAAGAAATAATAATGAAAAATCCCTAAAAAATTTGCCCCAAGAGAAATAATTCCCTTGCCATGTCCCAGCTCAAACTAAAACTTTCTTCACCCTGTAAGCTTGCTGTGAGATCTAGGGATCATTTTTCGAGTGTATTTTACAAAAGCACTTGAAATGGTTACAGGACCTCAAGATAGGCTCGGCCCACTCTCGACAGCTGGAAAGAATTCATGTGAAATTTCCAGTAGTCTCGGGAGGTCGTCTTAATGGCTAAGATTAATTAGGAGGTCACCACATTCACTCATATCCATCAGGTCATCTAGAGACCCACCGTGGACTCCATTTACCCAGATTCATTGGGAGGTCATCCAAACTGATCTCCCATACTTCCATAATCTGATCGATCAGCAAGGCGTTGCTGACCTCTCATCGAGGTCCTATTTGACCTCCCAGTACTTATCGTCGCAACAATTGAGAAAGTCTTGGCCAACCTCCCGAGCCGAGCTCTTGTTAAAAACTAGGACATGCTCACTATACAGCAAACAAGCTCCTGCCTCAAAGGAGCTCTCATTCTGATATATCAATATGTCATCCATAAAGATAAGGTTCAAGGAGATTTAATATAACCTTTTATAAGATTATGATCATCCAAAATCCAACAGGAGAAGGATTCCTACATATTTAGAATTCTACAAATATTAGAATTTTAGTCCTCAAAGAACTATACTCACATAATAATGTTTCTCCTATAAATACTAAGTTTCGGTAATTGTTTATTCATTCATTCTGAGCACACACAATACTCTTTATTTTTTCTTATTATCTGACTTGAGCATCGTAGGGGATACGTCGGAACAACCTTCTGGTCCCTTTCTAACGTTCGTGTTTGTGCTTTCAGATTTGAAGGTCCAACCCGAGCTTCCAAGACAGATCTGATCTCCTAGCAGGCCTCGATATTTTCATCAACATCAATTGACGTTGTCTGTGGGAATTCTTGCGCAAAAGATGAAGACATGTGGGGACAAAGAGAACGAAGAATGGGTCCTAATGACAATCAAGGAAGAGGTTGGCGAATATCAGTATGGATGAGCTGGCCCAGTTGATTAATAGGTTGTGGAAGAGACCCTCCATCAAAATCGAGCTCCACCACCGCCGTCGCCACTCCCTCCACCTCCACCTCCACCTCCACCTGAGCATCTGGAAGATATGTGAGAGGAAATCAGGAGGTTGGGCAGACAAGTTGGAGGTCAACCTCCGCCGTTGGATAGGGAGAGACCGCTCTCCCCAGAAATACTAAACGAAGACCTCCAACTCAATTTTTTCCAGCCAACCGTTAAGGATTAAGACGGGGATATAGATCAAGAAGAACATTTGGAAAGGTTCAACAATGCGCCTGCTACATAGATACTCAGATGGGGTGAAGTGCCAAGTCTTTCTGACAACCCTGGTGGGTCCAGCCTAGAGGTGGTTCGATCTGCTGCCACCCCACTCTATTAGAAATTTTTTTAAAAATCCAGCTCCGCCTTTAATAACCAATACGCCACGAGTAAGAAATATTTGAAGACTTCATCGGGTTTGTTCCATGTGAAGCAGAGTAGGGCAGAGTTGCTAAGGGATTTCAACTGGCGATTGAACAGCGCGACCCTGGAGGTGCTGCTGCCGCTACCGAGATGCTAGTAAATGCCTTCACATAAAGCCTCTGGAGAGGTCAGTTTTCTAATTATTTGGTAAAACAACCCCTCGCAGTTATGATGACCTCCTGAGCCGAGCTGAGAAATACGAGAACCTTGAATTTGTGCAAAAGCAAAGGAGGACGGATGTTAGGTCAAGAGATAAGGATAAGGGGAAATAAAAGGTAGAGCCAGGTAGGAAGAGGGCAACAGATAAGTCGAGGAGCGTGGACGAGATGCTGGACCGTTTCCTCATGCACCTTTAGCTATGAGTTTGGAAAGATACATGGTGATTTGTGAGAAAAAAAGGAAGTTGTAGAGCTCGAGGCAAGACGAGAGAGGTCCACGTTTATCCCTCTGGGATAAATTCTGCGGATTCCATCAAGACTATGTTCATACCACTAATGATTGCCAAAGACTGGAGAGGAAGTACAAATAATCACGCAGATAGATCAACATATAAAGAACCTCCTGACCCGAGCTGAGGGGCAGTATCAAGCCATCAAGAGAGGTCAGGACCTCCGTGGGTAAATCAGAGGGTACCATCCAGGGAAAACTGATCTAATCAGGGGGTTTGGGCTTATCCTCCATAACAACAAGATAATTAAGAACCTCGATTCGAACAAATAGCCCATGACCCGACCCGACCCGAACCGAGGTATAATACATATGATATCTTGATGGGAAACGACGGAGATTCAGGCAGAGCCAGTAAATCTCATGGGAAGAGAATGGAAAATTTTGCAGTAGATATTATTGCTAAGTCCAATCCAACTATCAACTTCGGACCAGAGGACCTGAAAGATTTTACGGCTTCCCAAAACGACACTTTGTCAGTAACCCTCATTATCGCCAAATTTATGATGTGGCGAGAATCTTTCTACACCGGAAGTTCGGTTAATATCCTCTTAAAGAATACCCTTGATCAAATGAAGGTGGAAGGCTTCGGGTTTGACCCCATCTCTACATCCTTATTCGGATTCATGGGACGTGCTGTACAACCCCTAGGACAGATAATGCTGCCTTTATCTTTGGTGACGGGTTTGTTCTGTATTTCCAAAATGACATGTTTTATTTTGGTGGATGCTTCTTCCTCATACAATGGACTATTGGGAAGATCTGCCCTAGCTGAGTTCCGGGCTGTGAGCTCCACCAATCATCAAAATTTGAAGTTTTTTTGTAGGAAAGGAGGTAGGAGTCGTCCACGGAGACCAGAAGTCATCTCGTCACTGTTATGTGGATAATATGAAAGTGGAAATGAAGTGGTCTCGTAGTAGGGATGGTTGGAGCGGGTCAGCGAAGGATGCTCCCCAAAGATGTCTTTCCTTGGTCTGCACAATAACTTTGAGAGATCATTCCGATCATCATGGAGCACCTCCTCAATGTGCTCCCTGAAGCTCGACAGTTCAAACAAAAAAAGAGGCACTTTGGCCCTGAAAAATACAAGATAATAAAGGAGCAGATGGATGAGCTACTTAGGGCAAGACACAATCGGGAGGTTATTTTCCCAACTTGGTTATCGAATGTTGTCCTAGTTCCCAAGAGCTCGGGAAGATGGAGGATGTGTGGTTATCGAATGTTGTCCTAGTTCCCAAGAGCTCGGGAAGATGGAGGATGTGTGTTGATTTCAGATATCTCAATAAGACATGTCCGAAAGATAGTTATCTTTTGCCAAGGATTGATCAGCCGATTGACTCCACCGCAGACCATCAATACTTATGTCTGATGGACGCCTATCAGGGATATCGCCAGATCCCACTAGCGGAAGAAGATCAAGATAAAGTAAGCTTTATCACATCTGAAGGGACGTTTTGTTATGTGGTAATGTTGTTCATATTGAAAAAAGCAGGAGCTACATATCAAAGACTCATGGACAAGGTTTTCTCAGCTCAAGTCAGTCGGAATGTAGAGGTCTACATGGATGATATTTTGGTGAAGTCCAAGAGCTTTGCTGACCTCATAACCGACCTCCGGGAGACCTTCTCCACTATGAGGTCCTATGATTTAAAGCTGAATCCCCAGTAATACGTTTTCATATCAAGAGGGGAAATTTTCTAGGCTATATGGTAACATAAAAAGGAATTGAGGTCAGCCCTAAGAAAGTAAAAGTCATTCAATCTATGTCACCTCCTGGGAATCTCTAGTAGGTTCAGAAGCTTGCCCGAATGATTGCCATTTTATTACGATTTATATCAAGGGCAGTGCATCGCAGTTTGCCCTTATTTCATTTCTCCGAAGAGCTAAGAAATTTGAATGGGATGAAGAATTCAGGAAAGTCTTTGAGGAGTTAAAGAAGCATTTGGCCGAGCTTCCAATATTGGCGAAGCCAGTTTCTATCTCTAAGCCGCTGAAGGGATGTGAGTTCGGTCCTAATCATACAAGAGGGCCTAGAATAGAACACCACCCACTCAAAAGTTTTGAACTCGGATAAACTGTGGTAGAAAAACTAGCCTTGGCCTTGTTAACAACGGCTCGGAGATTAAGGTCATACTTCTTATCTTATCCAATTATGGTCATCACCAACAGGCCTCTCGGGAGGATAATGACTCATGTGGATATCTCAGGACGGTTGGTTGAGTGGAAAACTGAACTGGGGGAGTACAATATACAATATGGGATTAGGAAAACCATTAAAGCACAAGGCTTAGCTGATTTCTTGGCTGACACTTAGCATGTCAAATATCTGTGGAAAGTATATGTGGATGTTTCATCCACCAATGAAGGCAGAAGAATAGGAGTGTGATTAATCTCTCCAAAAGGAGATGAGGTAAGTTGGCCGTAAGATTGGGCTTAGGGCATCTAACAATGAAGCGGAATACAAAGCAGTCTTAGCCCACCTAAGAGAAGCACGACAGGTTGGAGCTGCCCGGGTTTACTTTTTTTTATTCTCAGTTGATAGCTTAGCAAGTGAATGGATTTTATGACATCAAAAATGAGAAACTGATGGAATACGATAAGGTAGTTGATGCAGAAAATGAGCTCTTCATTGAGCTTGCATTTAAGAAAATCCTCATAGAAGAAAATGAGAAGACTGACACCCTTGCTAAAATGACTAGCTCACTCCATATTTGGAAATCAAGGGAGGTGGTGGTCCAGATAGAATCAAGTCCCCACTCGGACACTCCACCTGAAGAACTCAAAGATAATGACTGGTGAGTCGAGTTATTAGGGTACATGAAAGATGGTGATCTCTCCCAAGATCCAAGAAAGGCATACAAACTGAAGCAGCGGAGCCTTCGATTTATACTTATTGAAGGATTTTTGTACAAGAGGTCGCTCTCTCGACCTCTTCTAAAATTCTTGGTTCCCAAGCAATCTGATTTTGTACTAAGGGAAATTCATGAAGATTGTGTTGGAAATCACTTGGGAACTTATTTTATTGCACGAAAAGCACTTCTGGTAGGGTATTTCTGGCCAACAATGCAGAAAGATGCCCGAAATCTAGTAATTTCATGCAATAGCTGCCAACGTCATGTTAAGCTCCAACATCAACCAGCGGCAATGATGAAAGCTATAGTGGTGGCTTGCTTATTTGAAAAATGGTAAATCGACATAGTAAGACCTTTCCCCGTGACCCGGCTCAGAAAATATTCTTGCACGTAGCTATTGACTATTTCTTGAAGTGGATGGCCAAAATTACCAAGAATGAGGTCCTCAAATTTCTATGGAAAAACATTTTCTTCAGATTCGGGGTGCCCTGGAAGTTAACATCAGATAATGAAAGACAGTTTCAGGGAACTCGGATCCAAGCCTAGTGCAAAGAAAGACTCGTCTTGGTACAGTGGGGGACATAAACACGCTAGAAAGACTCGTCTTGGTACAGTGGGGACAGTCGTCGAATCTGGGGCGTTACAGTTCTTGATTTTAAGCTATCCAAATTGAAAATTGGAGAATTTTAGAGAATGAATGGTTGAGAACTAATCGCACACTCTGTACAGAAAAATAGAAAAAAAAACGATATAATCACAACAGTTAAGGTCTACTAATTAAACAATATGGATAGATACCAGGCTAGAAACGTCACTTTTAGAATACTTCTATATATTGAAAATTACTACATGATACTTTAATATGAAACCGGTTGAAAAAGTTCAAACACTATCAAGATATTAAAACCAAATTGAAGTATAACAAAACTTCATGGGGAAAAAAAAACTACATTCCAAGAGGACTATTTGAAACATCATTCTCAATCTCATCGTTTATCGTTACTATTGTGATCTCCATTTGACTAATGATCACAATCATCAACAGATGATGATATAGGTTTTAACTGCCTTTGCAAAGATTTTTTGCTTCCTTATCAACATAATTTTTTCCTTGTTTTTTTTTTTTTTTTTTTTGCTGAGGATGACAATCTATTGTCATCTTTACTTCTCTTTGTTCTCGATTGACCCTTATATACTTTATTAACCACCCAATCTCTTGACTACACAAAGAATAGAAAATATTAATATAGATTTAGCTATATATCTAAAGTAATAAAATGGACAGAGAGAGAGAGAAAAAAACTATTTACATGCTTTTGATTATTACTTTTGTGAGGTTTATTTCTCGGTCGACTGTATATTCATGCATCTTGTAATCGGTTCTTTGTCCATTTTCATAGAAATCGAGCACTCTTTTGTACCCGATTGTGACACCCTCATAACTGATAGGCTTATGCTTAGACGTCATTCTCCAGTAACCACCTTTAGCTGGCTGAACGATTTTCACGCGTAGTATTCTTTTTCGGAGTAAAAAAGTACCATTCTTTAGCTTCTACGATTGTGTACATGCCTAATTATATTAGCATGGATGAATGTTAATGTTTCTTAATTTTGGGGATATATTTAATCAATCTCGGTAGTTATTTTCCATATTAGTAGCTAACGGCTCTCTCACGTGATTTTCGTCCGATACATTTGACTAATGCTGATTATTTTTGAAATAAATATTCAAATAATTTCATCATTTCAAATATATTTTGTGATTGATTTTTAACCTATAACATTTATCATAGAATTTTGCAGTTTGCATGTAATTATTACCCAAAATACCCTTCAATTTCTTTATATAATCGGTTCAACTCCCAAATCCTTCTCATACACCTTCCTATCTCTCTCTCACTCAATCTGCATAGGAAGTGAATTGGAGTCGAATCAAGAGACTTCGAAGGATTCTAGAAACCAACGGTGGCCGCGGCCCTCTATGCCGCCTTGAAGAGCCGCGACACGGAGGCAATCCAAAAGATCCTCGCCCCGACCTCGAGTGGTGGTTCCATGGCCCGCAATCATACCAGTTATTGATGCCCCTCCACACCGGGGAACATGACTCGCAGTTCCGGTTCTCGCCGCACCGCTTCTCCGCCTTCGAACCCATCGTCCTAGCGTGAACCCATGCAATGGAGCGGGACTGGTCGAACCCTTCTACCAGAACGGTGGGTCCGAAGGCGGAGTGGCGGTGCGGCGAGAACCGGAACTTCGATTCATGTTCCCCGGTATGGAGACACATCAAGAACTGGTATGACGGCGGGCCATGGAACCACCACTCGAGGTCGGGGGCGAGGATCTTCTGGATTGGCTCCGTGTCACGGCTCTTCAAGGCGACATAGAGGGCCGCGACCACCGTTGGTTTCTAGAATCCTTTGGAGTCTTTTGATTCGACTCCAGTTCACTTCCTATGTAGAGTGAGAGAGAAAGAGAGAGAGAGAGAGGAAGGTGGATGAGAAGGATTTGGGAGTTGAACCGATTATATAGAGAAATTGAAGGGTATTTTGGGTAATAATTACATGCAAACTGCAAAATTCTATGATAATGTTATAGGTTAAAAATAAATCACAAAATATATTTGAAATGATGAAATTATTTGAATTTTTTTTCAAAAATAAGCAGCATTAGCCAAATATATCGGACGAAAATCACGTGAGAGAGCCGTTAGCAACTAATATGGAAATAACGATCGAGATTGATTAAATATATCCCCGAAATTAAGAAACATTAACATTCATCCATGCTAATATAATTAGACATGTACACAATCGTAGGAGCTAATGAATGGTAATTTTTTACTCCGAAAAAAAATACTACGCGTGAAAATTGTTCAGCCAGCTAAAGGTGGTTACTAAAGAATGACGTCTAAGCATAAGCCTATCAGTTATGAGGGTCTCACAATCAAGTACAAAAGAGTGTTCGATTTCTATGAAAATGGACAAAAAATCGATTACAAGATGCATGAATATACTGTCGACCGAGAAATAAACCCCACAAAGGTAATAATCAAAAGCATGTAAATAGTTTTTTTTTTCTCTCTCTCTCTCCATTTTAATACTTTAGATATATAGCTAAATCTATATTAATATTTTCTATTCCTTGTGTAGTCAAGAGATTGGGTGGTTTATAAAGTATATAAGGATCAACCGAAAACAAAGAGAAGTAAAGATGACAATGGATTGTCATCCTCAGCAAAAAAAAAAAAGCAAGGAAAAAATGATGTTGATAAGGAAGCAAAAGATCTTTGCAAAAACCAGTTAAAACCTATATCATCATCTGTTACTGATTGTGATCATTAGTCAAATGATGATCACAATAGTAACGGTGAACGATGAGATTGAGAATGATGTTTCAAATAGTCCTCTTGGAATGTAGTTCCTTTTTTTCCCCTGAAGTTTTGTTATACTTCCATTTGGTTTTAATATCTTGGTAGTGTTTGAACTTTTTCAACCGGTTTCATATTGAAGTATTATGTAGTAATTTTCAATATATAGAAGTATTCTAAAAGTGACGTTTCTAGCCTGGTATCCATCCATATTGTTTAATTAGTAAACTTTAACTGTTGTGATTATATCGTTTTTTTTCTATTTTTCTGTACAGAGTGCGCGATTAGTTCTCAACCATTCATTCTCTAAAATTTTCCATTTTTCAATTTGGATAGCTTAAAATCAAGAACGGCCTAATCAGTTTACTTTTCTTTTTCTAAAAGTTATCTTGTAATTCTGATGGAGGTTATAAACGTTCACTTCAAGGCCTGTGCTGCTCAACAATACATAAAACTTTGATTATATATATTCAGACTTTTTTTTGCTTAGTGAAACATGTAAGAAAGTATTTAAGCAAGAATTCAAAACAGAACATGATGAAGAAGTGATATTCAATCAACCAACAAACAGATATATACTGTAGTTAATTATCTAGAGTTTTAACAAAAATCAGGGCACACGATGAAAAAGCAACAAAGTGACAGAAATGATCAAATATAAAGAGCTCAAGTATCTTTGGACTCAGACATCACCTGGTGGAAGTTCGCTAGACCGTCATTCAACGGATTTAAATTATCCTCGAAAGGATCCGGTATCTCGTTCAACATGGGAGGTAATTCAGGGAATCGTTCATAACATCAATAGCTAGAACACCAGTATAAAGGCAAAAGAATTCGTCCCATGATATATATATATTTTTCTGATCTCAAGGGGCACAAAATCATTAACCTGCAGCCTGCTATGGACAGTTGGTTGCTACGATCTTCTTATTCCCCTTATCATCGTTTTCCTTGTCTCTTTGCAGAGAGAGCATGAATCATCTTCTGCAGTACCTCGACGTGACATGAGCGTGAAAGGGGTTCAAGAATCAGTTTTCTTTTTATAAGGGCTAAAATTACTTATTTTGGCTTTTTCACCCCATATTGTAGGGTGGATCTCGAAAGATATGAAAGATCTCCCTCCAAACCATACATACGACTTTCATCGAATACGGCTTTCCGCAGAATTCTATATATATCTATGAGATCGAAAGTCTATTTACTTACATAGAAAAAATTAATATGTAGCTAAGTTATTTGAAACATTTTGATTCTTTCAAGTACATATTCACGGGTTCCTTTCTCCATAATTCTTTTAGAAAACAAGTTTTCTTTTCTACACCAACGTGGAATCCTTCCCGTCGTTTTCAAATAATTACCTCAGCCGATCAAGCAGTGAGGATTGATCGATCCTATTGCTCTTCCTCGGGGTGACGAAAGTACCATTCTAATAATAAAATGTTATTGTACACTAACATATATTATCTTTTTAATGGACGACGCAACTATTCAGTACTAATTATTTTCAAGAAATAAAAATTTCATGAGATTGAACAAAATCATAACTACGATTAAAATTTTAAAAAAAACGTACCATACCACCTATGAGTTCTTCAACTTGATCATTAATCTGTTTTGCTGCATCGAGGGATCCTCGTTCCGCGGGTTCTTCTTCTTCTTCTTGTTCATGTTGATCGAACAAGAGTATGTGTTTCTTTCTGGTTTCTTGAATTTTGAAAAATTAATGGCGACATGTTGATGAGTGTGTGTGTATATATATTTATAATAATTTTGAAGGTGTTTATCGTTTACTGGAAACTCGAGATTCAAATCTTGATACGATAAGCATGAATTATGCGTATGCTGTTTATCTAGGAACAAAGAACGTTATTTATTATAATTTATTTTGGTTTTTCTTCACACATTCACAAAGTAAATTTAATCAATTAATTTATTTAATGTAGGATTTGATCCTCGTGATCGTTAATTTGATATATATATATTTTTGGAAATTTTGATAGCAATACTTTTCACTTATCAAAACAAATCAAAGCTAAGTACGATATTTGAAAAGGATTAATTAACTCCGAATTCAACTTATTTGGTAGTAGATAATAAAATCCGTTGATGTCTTTACTACTTAGAAATTTCAAGCGCTGATGTAGAATCCAATTCTAAGTATTTTGTTTTTATTTTCTAGAAAATCTAATTTTGGATTATCGTATCAACTACTTCAATACATCGATCTCACGAGAGTTTTTATGTTTTTTTATATATTATAATACTCGAGAAATTTTATACTATTTTATATTTGTATTCCGAGACGAATTAGGATTTGTAGTCGGGAGAGATCGATAAGAAGTAAGAAACTTTACTATTCGGTTTGAATGATGCGATTATTGAATGATTAGTACATTAGTTATTAAAAAAAATGATTATGAAGGATGTGTAATATGTGGTGATAAAACATGTAGAATAATGCTAAAAGTACAACCAATATATCATACAAAAATATTTATAACAATTATATCATGAGATTTGTCATTATATCATGATATTTTTATAATATATAGTGAATTTTGTCTTCAGTTTATAATGAGATTTGATAAATAAAATTTTTATATTAAATGTTTAAGGTATAATAATTGTTGTACATATAGCATTACTCAAATATGTTATGTTTGACTTGATTTTTACGAATGTGATTAAGAAAGAAGAGTTTGATATTATAAATTCTTACAATTAGTAAACATTAATTACAAAAATTAATTTATGTTTCAATTTAAAATTCTTCATATAGTTATTTTACGGTAAATTTTATGTTCTATAAATTTAATTTAAAAAAACAGTTTAAATTAACAAAAATACGACTCTCAAATTATGGCAGTTCTCCATTTTTATTTCATAAAACATTATGAAAATCTATTTTAATAAGCTTGTAAATAATTGTAATATAATAAACTTATTTTTTTTAGGTTACAATTATGATATTGTTCCAGTAAAGATATAATATAATTGTCCGCACAAATTGCTCGTACTACTAAAAACAACTAAATCTACCTAGATAAATTAGAAAAATTATTCGCGATCAATGGAATTCGAACTTAAATTAACAAGTCTAACTTGACCTTAACCATTTGGTCAAGATCTCGTCAACATTATATGCCTATGACCATCATCTTTTATCCACCCTTTAAGATTAGTAAAAAAAGATTATCATGATTTATACTTTTGAAATTTCTTAGTATCATATGATTCCTAACATAAAAAATTTATTATAAAAGCCATAAATTTAAATGTTACAAATAGAATAATCCTAATTTATCGCCAAAAAAATAGATTTTAACGAATAAAAGAAAAGGCAATTTTCGAATTTGGTATTCAAATTAATTGCAATAATAATCTTTATAAATGATTGTTTGAGGAACTATTATATGAAATTATAAATGTAAATGTTCGTTATGTTTGTGTTAAATATAAAAATGTTCATTTAATAAATTAAAAAAATTTAAAGTTCTCTTTTTAAAAATTGCCTCAACATTTGGTCTACAAGCTGGGATTTTTTCTTTTAAAAAAAAACAGCAGCAGCAGTGCCTCCGTGTTAATGTACGTGAGCTTGGTGTCATTTTCACCGGATTGAAACTAGAATTTGGCTTTTTTTACTCGTTTTTGGTGGAATTGGGAGTTGGGTTCTTGAGGATTGTTGGAAACAAGCAGTGAAATGGCTGTATCACAGAGCGATGGTTGCAGAATGGAGGGGTGGTTGCATTTGATTCGCTCCAATCGGATTGGGTTTCAGTATCCAAGAAAACGCTACTTCGTTCTTCAAGATCACCTGCTCAAGAGCTTCAGATCTGTTCCGATCTCTAATGATGAGGTTTACTTCGTTTTCTTGATTCGTCTTTTAAAGTGCTATATTATTGTAGAATTCAAGTTTTGAAGCTGGATTTCAAGAATTGTGATTTGAAATAGCACTGATTAGCCGAATGGGATAATTCAAGAAATTAAAAGATCAAAGAGACTTGGAGTTTGTGTGGTCAGTTAAAGTTTAAGTCCCAGGTGAAGTCAATTAGCTCACTAGAAAACTAGAGGTCATAAAAATTACCAAGTCAAACTTAAATCACTACACCTTGGGTGCTATCACGTCAGGTGCCCCTTTACCACTTGAGGAAAGTATGTTTTGTGATATTTATAGGTGTCTTTTGTTGTCCATTTTTAATTAATGGCATTATTTTTATGATTTTGTTAGATCCTACACCTAGTCCATTGACGGAATATATCACTATTCAACCAAGAACTTCTCGTAGTATCACTAAATTCAGCTTGTACAGGCTACAGCCATCTTGTTATGTGAGTTACAATTGCACGTGCAATACATGTGTAATTTGTATCTTGGAGTGGTAACGGTGAGATACCATAGTTACATGTTAACTCCAAGGGTGTGCTTGTAAAATTGTTTTTGGACATGAAATAACATCCAACTCTTGTCACTTAATTCTGGTTTTCAAGAAATTAGATCAAACAATTTTTTTTAGTTACTATCACCCAGTGCTCAGCCACCTGTGTCAGGTTGATTGGCTGTTGCATTCTGGATAGAATAGCATCTTTTCTTGAAAGATTGTAGAATCATTTTTAGAGTTTGTTTGTCAATTACCTGAAAGCTTTCTATAGGATGCCTGACAGTATGGGCGTTCTTATTTGATTTGTTCCATTCCTAAGTAGATTTTGAGAATCCAGTAATTTAAGTGATTTGGTTGAAAATGCATTTCCCAAGAAGATAAGGTGATTAGGTACATATTTTCATTTTATGCATGGGAATTAGGAAATCTGGAGGCAAGTTAGAAAAGCACGCTGAAAACAGGTCCCACTAACCTTGTATTTTCTAAAGTTTTCTCGAGAAATTTAACTGATAGTGGTTTGTGGATATAGTTTTTAACCGGTAAAACGGATGAGCTAAAGTTTTAATGTCTTGCGTTTGGTTTCAATGGAGACTGTGTATCATCTCAGTTGTCACTAAAATATGCACTTCAGACTGATTTGTGTTGTCTGCCAATTTCAATGGTTTTATGAATGTTTAGCTATTTTTATCGAGGTGGCTGGGCATACAATTGGTTTTAGCATTTACGAATCAGAAAATAAACCACTTAATTACATGGCATAAAGTTCTTCTCAGCTGTCAATGCTGAAGTAAATACAACTTCAAGGTTCGTAAAAATTTTAGGTGCGTATTATATCTTAATCATTTTTCGTTTATGCCGACTGTATTAACTGACTAATCATGTTCTAACTTTTCTGAAGGATCCTGTTAGAAGTGCTATTATTGATTCCTGCATAAGGGTGACTGACAACGGGAGAGAGAACATTCAAAGAAAGGTAGACTCACAGAGCCATGTTTGCTCATGGAAATTATCCATTTGTAGTTTGTTTTACCTTCTGCATTTACCATAAGTGAATGAGAGACATTTTTAAATTGTCTGAGTATCACTTTCTTGCTACAATTTTGTTATTTGCAGGTCGTTTTTGCTTTCACTCTTTATAACACAACTAATCCCAATGATCAACTGAAGGTGTGCAAATTTCTCTTCCCATTTGGTCCTGTTGATTTTAAGTCAATATAATTTGAAGACCTTGTAATTTGTAGTTAGGAGCAAAGAGTCCTGAAGAAGCAGCAAAATGGATTCAGTCCTTCCAGGAGTCAGCTTTGAAGGTTGAAACTGTTCTTTCGATTGAGCGACAAGTTTTTTTGTACGACAGAAATGATAATTTTCCAATTATTGCAGCCTGATCAGAGTCGAAGAAATTTTGAATTTTCTGGGAGTGAACCACAGTCATTGAGGTATAGAGCTAAGTTAAAAATGCTTAGTTGTTGATCCTGTGGAGTTGATTGCTCGTGCTTATGGTTATTTTTTAATGAATAAATAAATTTCATAGATAAAAAATCGAGAGTGAGTACACGGGCAATATCTGGGCAAAAAGACAATCTTAAGTTAATATATATCCAAATGAGCAGCATTCGGGTACAAGAAATGTAAGCACTTAGGAACATGAACCTCAATCTTCCTAAGAAAGCCTCCATAGAACGGGTGCTACCATCAAATATTTAACCATTGTGTGCAGACCACACACTATAAGTGCAGACCACACACTATAAGTTGTACGTGACATGCCTAAAACCAAAGCATGATCTGAAAAGTGCCATGATATGTTTTCTTGAATCACTTCAATGTGCTACTTAATGTGGTCATAAGGGATTGTGCTTAGTTCTTTATCAGAAAGTTAGGTTGCTGATGATTTTGAAGACAAATTTACAGGCTGTTTTAGATTTTTTAGATATAGCTGACATGAAAATTGTGTTTCAAACTATTTTCCATCTCGTGCAGGCTAAACTGTTCCAATAAGAATTCACGATCTATAAACTGGAGTATCTGTTTGTCCTCTGTCAGTGATGCTATGACATCTGATGTGGTTGCGCCATCACCCTGGAAGATTTTTGGTTGCCAGAACGGTATGGGTTAAGCTCATTACCGTCTTGCTATATGGCTAAATGCTTTGGCTAACACCAAAAATTGCAGGTCTAAGATTATTTAAAGAAGCGAAGGATAAAGAATTTCGTGAGCAGGTTGGTTCATTTTATGAATCCTCTAAAGTCTTCAGAACCGTCTTTATTTTCAACCATTTCATGTTTTATAGTGGGATGATCATCCTGCAATAATGGCTGTTGGTGTAGTGGACGCAACTTCTGAGGCTATTTTCCAAACCCTTATGTCTCTTGGTCCTTCAAGATCAGAGTAAGTTAAAGATAATGTATAGAGCATAGACAATATTTGATGGACCGCATCCTCGTGCATGCATGTGTGTATATGTTTGTGTTTATTATGTAGACACACAGAGACGTATATATATCGAGAGAGAGAGAGAGAGATCATTTTTATTAATTTATTTGGTATCGTTGTTTAAGCATAGGGAACCTGTGAGAGTTTTTGAGGAATTTCCTTCTCTAAAAAAAATTTATCCAAAACATTTGATCACCAAACACGTACCCAAGATAAGATACACAAGTTACATTCCCAAGTGAAGCATTTAAGAATAAATGTTTTGAACTAGCGACTCCCATGTTGCCCTTTATTGTTGTTTTGTTTTAGGGTAATGGCAAGCCTACCATATTGCTTTGGATGGTAGCCGAAGGTCTTGTTACAATAACCTTAGCCTCAGTTGAAAATGTCATCATCTTTTGTCGAGTTATATATATATATAACTTAATAAATTTCAAGAAGTTGAATCCAGTTGATGTATATACTCTGTTTTAACAGTTTATGTTTTCTTTGTGCAGGTGGGATTTCTGTTTTGATATGGGTTGTGTGATTGAACATGCTGACGGTCATACCGATATAGTTCACAAGCTTCTACATCGTCATTGGCTTCCATGGCATGATCCTTATCTCTGCCTGTACAAAAACGGTTCCTTTATTTTTTTTCAAGAGTTTATACGTGATTAACCTTGTTGCAGGGGCATGAAACGAAGAGATCTTTTGTTACGCCGTTATTGGCGAAGAGAGGATGATGGTACCTACGGTAATGCTAGTATTTACCAAAATGGAACAAGCATTATTTTGGATTTCAATTATTCTACAAGTTTTTTTTCCTGCAGTCATTCTGTACCATTCAGTCTTTCACCAGAAGTGTCCACCTCAAAGGAATTATGTACGCGCCTGTCTTAAAAGTAATGTATGCTTTTCATGTGGAATTGGTGGTTGTCTATATCATGATTTTTAACACTAAAAATTCCAATATATATTTGCTGGTATGTTTGGCTCAGATTGTACAGAAATGTTTCCTGTATATTTACTCTTCGTGTTCCTTGTCAGAAACACTCAAAACACATTATGCATACCACGGTACTGATTTGCATGAATGACTTATCATGATCCCTGAAATTTGATGGCTTACCTCTGCTGCCTCATGACTATCTTGACATGTTTCTTTATGATCGTTTTCTGATCCTGTTGTCACGCTGTCATCTGTGCTCTTTATATTTTGATTTCTAGTTTTAAGTTCGTGCTGAATCCAAAATGGATGTGGTTTGAACTTGGATGACTGGGAATGATATTATGTATTCCTGACAGGTGGAGGGTACGTTATATCTCCAGTGAATGAAGGAAAACGTTCAGTAGTGAAGCATATGCTTGCTATTGATTGGAAATACTGGAAATCATATGTAAAGACATCATCTGCCAGATCTATTACGATAAGCATGCTGGGGAGACTTTCTGGTATGCTCCTTATCTTTGTTCGCTTATTCAATTGGCACGTCACAGTATTTAGTCTAAAGTTTGAAATTGTTTTTCTTTAGTCTCCACAGTTCCAATTTCTAATTTCAGAAGTTTGATTATATCTGTTTTTCCATGTGCATGCTTGTCTTTACGGTATTTGGTTTTCTGTAGATGCTTGGATATATATGGGTATCATTGTTATTATAAAAATGAATAGGATGATCAAATCAAAACAAAAATAGAACTTTTGAAATGAAATTTGCTGAAAGTCTCTGGTTCTTAAGCGAGATTTCATCTGAAAATGTAGCCATTTTGTGGGTGACGCCCTTTCATTTATCTACTCGTGCATTTTGATTATTCTTTTCTCTGGATTGATAAAAATTTACCTTCTTTAGCCTTGCGGGAGCTCTTTAGAGCAAAGTTAGATTGTTCGCCACCTGATTTCTCATCAAACGAGTTGATGAGCAGCAAGAGCATACAGCAGAATAAAAACGGATTGAGGGTTGAAGTTCGAACTAGGCAGGACAATGGGTACAGTAAGGAGGATGTGGAGGAAGACATGATTAAGACACCTTCTGAACATTCAAGTTTAATGGGATTACATGACGCAGCAGATGAATTTTTTGATGTTTCAGAACCTCTTGAGTATGAGTCAGAAAATGGTTGGCCTTCCGACTTTGGTCAAGAAACTTACTCACAGGTACCACGGATATGCTACCATTATTGCGTATATTTTTGTTAAAGGATGTAGTTTTATTGGGGCATTTATTAATGATCAGAATATGTTAAATCCAGAGGCTACCAGTTGTGTGTCAAGTGCACATCTGTCAGCCCATTGAGAAAATGACATTACTGGAAGCTAGATATAGCACAATTTTTTAAAAATGAAATTTTAGGTACAATTTTATATCGTATGTGAAAGGAAACAACTCCTGAATTGGATTATTTCAGTCTGATGGATATGAGGGATATAATTCTCGGCGGAAAAAGTGCTAGGTTTTTTTCTTAATTGTTCAGCCCGAGGGCTACTTTATTGTTAATAAAAGAAAGGATTTTCCAATCTTTGTTATAATTACTACCTTACGCCTCTTGCCTGCTCTTATTTTTCTTAAAATATATGTTCCTTACTTGTTGAGTGTTTCAGGATGCGCGTCAACCCAGACTGTCAACTGCTGCTGTTTTTGTGAAAAAATTGCATGATCTTGCAGGTTTGTTTGAAACCCATGTGTATGAGTCATCATTTTTCCCACTTTTCCCACTCGTGATATAGTTTGCTCTAGGTTTCTGAACTTAACGAGATTGAGATGTTGTTGCTATAGTTCAAAAGAAGGGTTATACTGATTTGCATGAGATGTCAAGGGAAGGCAGTCTGTCATGCAACTATGGATCCACTCTTCCAAAGGATTCGGCCTGTAGTTTGCTTTGTAGTTGGACAGAAACAGATCCATCGACATTTCTGATTCGTGGGAAGACATATTTGGATGACAGAACGAAGGTGATTCCCCTTTTTGAATTTCAATATTGATCGACATATCACCATACATTTCTCGTCATGTTGAGCCTTCTGTGTTTGGTTCTAATTTCACCATTATTGCGCATCTCCAAGATCACTATGAACTGCAGTTATCCTTTTCCATTGAAATGAAATTTTTACGGTCCATTACGCACCTAAAATACAAAGTTATTCCATTTTGGTTGCTAGTTTTTTGAGAATGATGTACATAAATCCTAATTTACATATAATTTACCATATTTCAAACTTGTCACCAACTCCTCAATTTTCTTTTTTATTTGTGTCTGACATCCGCAAACAGAGCTTTCATCGGTCATATGTACTACTGGCTTTTATGTATGGAATGAACGGAGTATTTTTGTAGGAATAAAAATGTGTGGGCTTGGTTTTATGGTAATTTTTCTTATGGTTCTCACCCCAGATTAAGGCAAAAGGTACATTGATGGAAATGGTAGGCGCTGATTGGTTGAGATCTGACAAGCGAGAAGATGATCTCGGAGGCCGTCCTGGGGGTATTGTTCAGGTTCTGACATTATTAGAACATATATTTCTACAGTTTGTATTCTCTAGTGAACTTTTTGTAATCATTCACTTGTAAAATTTGCATATTAATCTCTGAAGCTGAAAAGAGGTTCTTATGTTTACCATGCAGAAATATGCTGCTAAGGGGGGTCCCGAATTTTTCTTAGTCATAAACATACAGGTGAATCAAGTTTCTATCATTTTAATCAAGTTCCCAATTGTCTTTCTGAAATACTTGTGAAATATTTGGTTGGACTAGGTCCCAGGTTCAACAACACATAACCTTGCGTTGTACTATATGATGAGAACTCCTTTAGAAAATGCTCCTTTGCTTGAGAGTTTTGTCAATGGAGATGATACTTACAGAAATCCAAGATTCAAGCTCATACCATACATCTCCAAGGTCAGTCGAGCTGTTTCTGCATGGTTCAGTGTTTCGTGTTTAACTTAATGGTCATTTCTTTTTCATTTTTCATGCATTCTGATCTGCCTGATTCACCTTTAAAGCAACTAACATGAGTTGACTCCAGATCCTTGTATTTCAGACCTGAGGATGCATTTTTCAAATACTGTTTTCTGAACTTCATTTTGGATTTTCTTTTGTATGTCCTATGTGCATTCTTCAAATACTGCTTCTTAATTCCATTTTTAACTGACTGGCGGCAACTCATCCCTTTGGTTGGTGGTTATGTTGGTTGTGTAATATCTCAAAGAACTTGTGTATTGTGGAGGTGATGATTTCATAGAGAAGCAATCTAAATTATTGAACATTGAAAATTGGTGATTTATTTGTCAATAGCATGCTTAAAAGTTAAAAAAAAAATTGATTATCAGTGGTTCTTTTCCTTAGACATTCTCTTTTCATGAATATTTTAGTGGGCTCTCATCTAATAATTTCTCCTCCAAGTTCTTTATTTTCATTCTTGATCTAGAAACCACGAGAATTGTAGTCTATTTACGAAAAACTAGGAATTATGCATATCTCACTGGTCATGATATATGTTTCTCAGGGTTCATGGATAGTCAAACAGAGCGTCGGAAAAAAGGCATGTCTGATTGGTCAAGCATTAGAAATTAATTATTTTCGCGGGAAGAACTACTTGGAGGTATATAGTTTGGGACTACAAGATTTGTTTTTTAATGCATTTTCATTGCATGGGGTTGTTTACCATTTTGACCCCTGATTCATTTCCTTGCATGACCATTCTTCAACATCGAAAGTAAGGGCTCCATGTACGTACTAATTTAGTTCTCTTAATCTTACCTTAATAATTTTTTAGCACCAGATAAATTGATCTTGGTTGGGTAAATGCCTCAATTCATAACATAATCTCCTTTTTCTCAATTTCAAAGTAGTTAATGAATGAGCTATAACTTTTGCCATCTGCAACATCTGTTACCCAGAATCCTGCTGGTGTAGCACAAAACGTGTGAGCCATCCTGGAAAAAGTATAGTCGAGACATTGCTTTTTAGGCCTCTGGTACGATGATTTCAAGAGATATGTTCCATCAAAACTAGGATATTTTAATGATAGTTCTGCTGCTGCTTTTTTCCCCAATCTATGTGTCCATATGTGACATGTTGATCTCGTCTACAATATAACACTATAATCATTATGTCCAATTATTTCAGCTTGGTATTGACATTGGCTCGTCTACTGTTGCACGAGGTGTGGTCAGCCTTGTTCTCGGTTACCTGAACAATCTGGTCATTGAGATGGCATTTCTAATACAGGTAAGCTAACTGTAACTCTCACAAAGTGTGCGCTATAACATGGCGTATCAAAATAAAATTTTCAATTAACTATTATTTAATCTGTGTGCTGTTGCTATGTTCACGAATCTGATGATATTTTCTGGCACAGGCTAATACACCGGAAGAGCTACCTGAATATCTTATTGGAACATGTCGTCTCAACCATTTGGACGTCTCTAAATCCATACTAGTGAAACCATAATCCCGAGCAAATGAAACTACATGTTCATTCATTAGCAAGTGCCGGTGCTCTCCAAATGCAGTGTGTTGATTTGCGAAGAAATTGTAAAGAGTGTTGACAAAGGAATTAATGCAGATGGCCGTGTTCTTGCTACTGATAATTCTTTCATTACACCAGAAATTATCATATTGATTGTCCATATATATGTGGAGAACAAATAACATATACTAGGTTCCATGTCTTGCCAGAGACTTCATATTATACTTGGAATTTTAAGATATGTGCTTGATACCAAATTACCAATAACAAAATTGAAATTGTCGTGAAAGTAACTACTTGGATTGAACTGCATTGGAAGTGCAAAAATGGAAATAATCCCTATTATTATCATTTTATTATAAATTTCACTAAATCACTAATACTACTAATATTGACTGATACTATTTTTTCCACTTCTTAAAAAATTACATTTTTTAAGATGTTTATTTTCTCTCTCATTTTTCAAATTTTTTTCAGCAAAAACTGTCGAAATATAATATCTAGCAAATCTTACTACATTATAGAGTTTAAACCTCGTAGAGAAACTGTTGTAAACAAAAGTCCAAAACCTCATAGAGATATTGTTTTAGACATTTAATTGGGTGGACTAAAACAAGGGGTTTTTTTAAATATTTTTTTCAAGGGGTTTTTTTAAAAAAAAATATTTAAAAATACAGTAAATTGAGGCGATGTGCAATTTTACCGAGCGGGCGTTACAAAAATTGCAGCGTCCGCCATCCAGTATAGCGGACACTGCAAAATGCAGCTTCTTGCAGCATCCACTGTCAGAAAGGTCACACTGCGCGACTTCCGAAAATCAGCTTTTCGCGCTTACCGGCTTTTTTATGCTTAACATTTCAAATTTTGTCCACTTGTTTATTACAAACATTCTGATTTATTCAAACATTTTATAACATTTTCATGAATTTTATATCGCTATTTCTCAGTATAAACTTCTTTTCTTTCTAGAAAATTAAACATGTTATTCTATATTTCCAATTTTTACAATCAGTTTCATGGATAAAATCGGTGTTATCTTATATTGGGGCGGTGATATTACTATTGGGAACGGATCGGTCTAATATAGTATCCCACGTGTGAGACAAATGTGAGTGTTATGATCTATTAGTTTGTTGGAGATGATTCAAGTTGTAAGCATAAAGTTTAACATCGATCCAATTAATTTTAATATCAAATTATCAACTAAATATTCATTCATGAAAAAAGAGTCTTGGAATGAAGTACATGTCAATTTTGTTGATGTAGATGTTTTAAAGCTTATAATGCAATGTCGAAATATGCGGCTATTACTGTTGTACGTGGAAATTGAGCCAACGAACCATGATTTCGGGGGGCATGAATCTAAATCATATATTTCACACATCATCAAATATAGTTTCAATAACTAACCTGGTAATTCTACATGCCGAGGTTTTACTGAGACGAACTCAAATATTGTACAGGTAACTGAAAGATTAAGTAACATACATTTCGAGCATGAAACTGGATCGATATATCACCGGCCCATCCAAAGTCAATCCCACGTTTTGGCTAAATACAGCACCAGGTTGGGTCGAAAATGTTGGATCCAATTGATGATGTGGTTGATGTGGAGGCCCGTTTTTCATATGATGGCAAAAATAATCATGATGCTTTTATGAGTGATATTGAACTCGAGATGTCATATTATGAGCCTTCAGAAGAATATGATAATGATGAATATCAGATAAATAATGATATAGAAGATAATATGTGTGCATGTCCTGATGTGGGGACGTCATCACGTGAATCACCTCGTGACACATTACAGAGAAGAATTACACCATTTATGTCAGACACGTATGAGATGCAATCATTTTTTGATAAATTATTTCGGGAGAAGCTTTCTGATTCTGTTGGTGCACCTTCTGATTTGCGATCCATCTATTATAATCCCAAAAAAGGATAGCCATCTGTAAACATGAATTTTAAGGATAAAAAATAATTTCATCGCATATGTTAAATATTACTCAGTTAAAATTGTCAGACGTGAGTAGAGTGTTGTTGAGAGCACACGTTCTTTGTGGAAATTATGGTACAAAAACGCATCATCTACTCTCAAGTGTCGATGAGGTCTTCAAGTTTCTTTCAAGTTGAAGACATGTCATTGTAAATTAACAAAATATGGTGGGCCGCATATATGTATCTCTACAAATGTCGGCATGATCATCGCAACTTGAGTAGTAAGATGGTGACATATACATTATTGGACATTGTACGATGTGATCCCTCGTTCGAGATCAAGTATATAATTGAGCAAGTGAAAGAAAAATTTGAAAACGCAATATCGTATACGAAGGCATCGCTAAGTTTGCAACATGCGATGGAGATTGTTTATGGCATATGGGAGAGCTTCATGCAACTTCTTCCAAAATATATGGATGCTATGTCTAAATATAATACGGGAACAGTTGTGGAGCGAAACCATCTCATATCGAACAACCGAGCGATAAAAACATTGAACTACGCTTTTTTGGGCTTCAAGCCGTTCATAGATGGGTTTCGACTGTGGCGCCCCAAACCTCGCCACATAATCATACAATATATAAAGTCATGTGCATAAAAAATTTCTTTTCAACGATGTAATAATATAGTGCATATACGACAAAATAGTGCAATCATCACATTATCTACAGCAGTGGAGCAGAAACAGTATAATAAATACACACACACAACTCAAATAAGACAATGAGCTATAATGTCTCTATCTACTCTAAACTACAAAACTGTTTGACCAGACACATCTAGTCCTTCACCTCTATCCCGTCTCACGGTATAGTCCTGTAACATGTCCAACAGAAATAGCCCCCAAAAGGTGAGCATATACAACAACCATCATCGTAATACATAACAGTTAATTAATAACAACATAAAATATAACTGAAATTGTTAAAGAAGTACCACATTTGTTGTTTCTGAACAATCAAACCATCAACAATATCAACGACATCACTCTCATACTACTGCAACAACAACATCAACGATACGTCGCACCCCAACTCCGACGACATCAATATCGTCAATCGAACAACATCAACGATACGTCGCACCACAACTACGGCGACAACAATATCGTCGATCGAATAACATCAACGATACGTCGGACCCCTACTCCGGCAACAACAATATCATCTATCGAACAAAATCAACGAGACGTCTCCCAATAACGACAGCCAACAACATCAACAATAATAAACAGCAATAGATAGAATATCAAATCACTCATTTCCGGTGATTTACAATCATTCAAGACAATAGTATTCATCAATACTAAACAGTAGCAGCGTATGCTTGTACGTCAACACGTACCTGATAATCGAGTATATATAAAATCTGGCTATTTCTTTGATTTCGAGGATTGTGACGTATCTAAATAATTCAACAACAATTATCATATCATTGTCACTGTATCAACACAATCATAACATTCTCTATAGATAACATCAAATAGCCCAACAACAATTATTTAAACAAGATATAAAACTCGATTATAAATTTTTATCGTTCAACAATTAATATTTCATTGTATTTAATTCACAATAATAACATCACATACACCCTAATAAATTAACTTCAATTAATAGGTTATATACAAACACCCGCTAAACTACAAAAATTTTATATCAACATATAGCCTATACTTCATAAACTCCGAATGTATTATCAGAATTAATAAAAACTGACAAATATTTCTCCAGTTTCAATTTAACGATTAAAATATCTAATTATAATAAATTATGAATACTTCAAAACAACATCATTATAATCTTCTCAACTTCGTTAAAATCATACACTATTCAACAATCTTCAATTTCTTTATGATTTAACAATTTATCGGATTTATTCCAGAAATCGACGAATTTCAAACATCACCAAAAATATTAAATTTATACCTCAAATCGAAGATCTCGTGTCAACGATCCTAAAACTGAAGTCAGTTCGTTGATTGGATAAACCGTTAAGTCGCAAGATCGAAAAGAAAATCAAAACCTCGTTCTCTCTTTTTCTTTCCACCTCTCTGTTGAAACTTTCTGTGAATGAATTGATTCATTCAGGTAAGTTTTCAAATATATCCTTTCTCTTTAAAAAAATATATTATAATATATAATATTTAGCATTTTAACATCGGTATATTCTTTTGCACGAGTCAAACGATCAAAATTTTCAAAAACCAAAACATGAAACTTCTATATCTTTGGATTTTCTACGTTATATCCAAATTTCAATCATTTGGACTTCATGTGACCAAAATATGTTATATTTCATTCTTTAAAAAATCGTTAATTATTTAGTAATCTCACATTACTAAATCAACAAATTGTGATATTTACTTCAATCATTACATCGGCACTATCGCAAAATCATTAGTATTGATGCTACACATATTTACACAAAATATAAGCAAAAGTGTTTATCGTTGTCGCTCCAGATGCAAACAATCTAGTTCTACCACTAGTTTTCGCGATAGTGGATGAAGAAACTTTTGACTCGTGGAATGGTTATTGGAGAATCTTAGCCGATATATTGTTTGTGGTGCAAACGATGTGTGTCTTATTTTTTATAAGCATAAGAGAATTGTGGGAACAGTTGATGATCTACCATATTTTCGATCGCCACATGATGTAAAACGTTTTTGTTTGAGATGTGTATGTCAAATTTTAATGCGAAGTTCAAATATTTGCATTTGAAATATTTATGATGGGAATTATGCAACACCAAATTTTTATGTTCGAAGCGATAATGAAGTAATCAAGAACAAAAACATTTTGGTGCACATGTATTTGGCTAGAATTTCTAAGGACAAATGTAGTCTAGCCGATGGCCGTGGTTGGTGTCGTGGGGTGATGAAACCAACATGTCAGAGTGCTTAAATAGCGTATTAAAGAGTGCTCGTAGAAAGTGGTTTAACCTCCAGTTCCACAATCAGGCAATATCACACAGATTATTTGCTTGTCTTGTGAAAACATTATCATCATCATCATTTTCATCGTTGATAACATGTATACCTGAATATCCTAAAAAAGGACATGTGATACATTTCTCCTGGCATTCGTATCAGGCGCATGTTGTTGGGGGGTCAAAATTCAGAAGTTCAGTAAACTCGGTGCAATTGTTACTCCGGCTGTATAAAGCCATCGGATAACCCTGCAGTGTCGAAACCACTAGATATACCAATACTACCAAACCCAATGGATGGACAAGTAGTATCCAACACACCAGATGACCTTGCAATGTCGAAATTTAATATTATTTTGAGATTGGGCATAAATTTTATTCTCAAATTTAATATTAAATAATGATATATTAAATTTAGATTATCTTTTTGTTATAACGACATGAAAACATTTATTTTGTGAAATTTCATTAGTCAAAATCAAATTAGATAATTAGTTCAATTAATTTGAATTTTTTATATGTGACAGTGATATTAGCAAAAAAAAATATTCAACGACAAATCGTTGTATTTAAAAAAGTATATGTTTTATAATCATATTAGTTTATTTGCATTTTAAATGTCTATTATTTTTTATAACAATTAATTTTAATAATATCATTCAGTGTATCGCATGAGTCAGATATCAATTCCAATAATATGTGAATTAGTGGAAAACAATCACTTCTTATATATATAGCAATTTAAATGCAATTTAATTCTTTTTATAATTAATTATCCTCAACTAGTGCTCTTTATTGAAAATATGAAATTTTGAAATAAATAGGCTTTAAGTCTCTTAAAAGTCAACCCATTTGACACAATATAAAGGGGAACATTTTTCATTTTCCATTTTACTGCTGCACGTTACAAGTTTTGCCCCATATTTAATAATTTCCCAGCCGTTGTCCCCTCGCTCGAAGAGAGAATCTTGGGTTTTAAAAAAAATTCTGGTGGAGTTGTACGGATTCGGAAAAGCTTCGAGAGTTTGGGTGGGAAGCTTTACGAATCGGAGGGGGTCCGACCGGGGGCAACGAAGAGTGGGAGCCCCCTCGGTCTGATCGTAAAGTTTGTCTGCCGGAAACCCTACAATGTGTTGGAATTTATGAGCACGAGATTTCGGCGGTCTATACTTGTTTGTAAGCACGAATTTTTACTTCTTTCGATGTGTATAATATTCGAAGTTTGTCATATAGGGATTTTTACGCGTATAACGCGGTAATAGTTGTCCTTTTGTCACGATTTCGTATTAAAGATTCGTTCTTTGTGTTTCTGTTGGAAAGGCTGATGCATTATTCAAAAAGCTTGGATTTTTTTTTGTTCGTTTTTTGAGTGATTTGGCTTTTTTCCCCTTTTAAGCAGTTTTTTTGTGAGGTGCGAACAAGGTGCGTGATGGTTTACTTTAAGCTGGGGATAATCCTGTTGCTTCTTTTATCTGGTATGTTTATTTTGGTTTGTTGAAGTACATCTTTTTTATGTTTATTCGATGTTTTATATACTATGCAAGCAAATGGTTGTAACGTATTAAAGTTTCTTCTTTTTGTGTCAGAAAATTTCGTTGTCTAAAACTATTTAAAGCCATTTGAAGGTGGTTGAGGAAGATTTTTGTTTTAGGGCATAGGCTTAACTTTAATTCTTTGCAGTACTTCTGTTAGTGAAAATAATATGATGGAGGTTACTTCCCCGTGAGAATCCTAGTTTAATTGTGGTGTGATCATTTACGACCATGATGGGATTTTGTGCCTGAGTGTGTGTTTAATGAGATGAAGATCTATTAAACACTTTAATTTAATTAAATGAGGTTCCGTAACAAACTTTTGAACTTGGAAATCCTTTCTGCAGTTTCTATCAAAGAAACAGTATCTGCCATAGCTGATAATTATGAGCAGTGCGAACATATTGTCAAGAAGTGGGCATCGTCTTCCCTTGATTCTGATGTTAAAGGTGACAAACATGAATTGCGTGACCTGCTATTTTTTCTTCATATACCTCGAACAGGAGGGCGAACTTATCTCCACTGGTAACTTTCTATTTATATTAATACTGGAGTATGGCACATTTGACACCACACTCACAATAAGAGAAACAGTGCATTATCTGGCTAAAAGTAATCAAACATTTTCCATATTGCAAATTACTGATTCTTTGCATTTCTTTAATATATGTTCACAGTTTCCTGAAGAAGCTTTACTCGAACTCCCTGGAATGCCCCCGGTCTTATGATAAGTTAAGGTTTAATCCAAGGTATGTTTCAGTTCCTTTAATTATCTGTCTATCCAAATCAGTTGTGTCAGATATTGATCGGATGATGTTATGCTGTGTTTGATCTTGATGAAGCAGCCAACTCATTTGTTCTTCTGTAATATACTCCTTTAGGAACAATTTGAGATATTTTTAGATGGTGCATTGGTAGGCAAGAGGCCCGAGACCACAAATACTTGTGAACTACAGTTAAACATTCAGTTTTTGCCAAGTGTTCTATGACCTTGCAAAGAGTGGTCATTGTACTGAATTTGAAATATCAAACTATGATTGTATCCCGCCTTGATAGTATGTTGTGGATTAACATTCAAGTTATTGATATACGTGTTTTTGAGGAAGAAGAGCAGGGCTTGAAAGTTTTTTTTGAAACAGGTATTACATGAGAGAATTGAAATTTGATTACTTAGACAGAATTAGTTCCTTGTAGGTTATTTAATGGAGTGGGACTACTGTGTTTTGATGATGATATTGCCAAAGATATACTTTCTGAAGCCCATAAAGGAAAAGGAAAAGGAAAAGAAAAATTGGATTTAATTTATCTGTTACCATCTATCACTATATTATAAAGGAAGAACACCACATTAAAACAACCTTGGTCTCTTGGTATGTTTTTATGTATTCTTCTAAAATACCCCTATACAGATAACTGCTCTTAATATTTTGATTTATTTCTCAAATTTTCAAAACACTCTATCTAATCGATAACATACCAAATTAGTTTTAATATTTAATTTAAAATAATAAAAGCTTGTCATGATATATTTATGTTATATTCTTATGAGAAAAGTATAATAAAATAAAAACTCAAACAAAAAATTTAGGTAAATAAAATTACACCAATATGATTACACAATATTACGAATTTAGTTTATATAAAATTATACTTTATATTGAATTTGATATAAATGCGTGCCAAAAATTGCTAGTATTGATGAAGAATAATGGGAAATGAAAAGGACTGATTGAATGGCTAGCCATGACTTCATTGCTTTAGTTGGTTCAAGATCTAGCGAGCTGATCCATCAATTAATGGAATGGTTTTATTTTTGCTTGTTGCCTCTTGTACTGGAAACTATTACTTGCTGGTTTGCTTTCCGTGACCATGGTTTGCTTTACATAAACAAAATGGAAAAATAATTTAATTTGTACCATTACATATTAACATTTTTTGATCTTATTATGTGAAATTCTCTCTCCTATTTGTGTAGTTTTTTTCTAGATGTTTAAGATGTACACTTTTCTTTTATCCTGCAGAAAAACTAATTGTCGATTGTTCAGTACCCATGATGACTATAGTATGATTTCCAAATTTCCCAAGGAGAAAATTTCAGTGGTGACAATACTTAGAAATCCAATTGACCGTATTTTTAGCACCTATGAATTTTCTGTGGAAGTGGCTGCTAGGTTTTTGATTCATCCTAACTTAACATCTGTGGCAAGAATGGTTAAACGTGTGCGTGGCAAGACATCTGGAGTAAGCACACTAGATATCTGGCCTTGGAAATATTTGGTTCCTTGGATGAGGGAAGATCTGTTTGCTCGGGTAAGTTCAGAAACTAGTGTTGTAATGTTATTTACCATTCAAATTTTGGCAATTTTCTGGGTGGGAGGTTTTTGTTCAAATTCCTGATCAATTGGAAAGAGCTTGTGGCTGAAAATAAATGATGCTATAGGATTCCCTTGATTTTGGAGCAACCTTATCTTTTCAATAGTTTCTGCCCCTCTTCCAGCGATGAAAAGAAACACAGCCTAAGAATTAAGACATATAGTATATTTGTAGTTCCTACATGAAGATTGTTTTTCCATTTCCTGCCCCTTAGCTAGCTTTTTGCAGCTTATACCACCCTTCCACCATAGTATGACATCTCAATTGTAATGCTTCTAAGTTAACTATTTCTCTTTAATGGAGGTGTATTATGCATATTTTTCCTTTGTAAATTTATTCAGTGGTGTCTGTTCCCACTCAATCTGCATACCCAATCAAACTATATTTGCACCAAAATATTTCAGATTGTTATCCTTCTTTTGCCCTTCCATTCTGGAAAAGTATTGGTACGACCCTTGTCTATGTTTGAGCATTGAACATCCTATTTAATGATGTGCTTTACATCTTATGGCAGAGGGATGCTAGAAAGCTTAAAGGGGGTGCTTATTTAGTAACCAATAACCCATACGACATGGAAGACATCTTGATGCCTCTACATGAGTACATTAACAACCCTATTTCCCAGGACATTATCCACAATGGGGCCACTTTCCAGGTGTTTTAGTGTGTTCCGAATTCGCCGTCTTGATGATATTTTTGATGCGGCAAAAGTGTGCTTTGGACCTTAAATGCACACAGTTGGATGATTTATTTTTTGAATTTCCAGATTGCAGGTCTCACAAACAACTCTTATTTTGTGGAGGCGCATGATATTCGTCATTGTGTATTCAAGCATAAGAGCCTGGGCGAATATGTGCTTAAAGTTGCAAAGGTATTGTTAAAAATTAGATGGTCTCCATAAGCATGCAAGATATCAGTTTGGCCATTTCCGTGGTGATATGATTTCTTTACTGGAGTGGTTTATTCATGGTAGATCATTACAAATCTTGCAGAAGAGGTTGGATGATATGCTATATGTTGGGCTCACTGAGAAACATAGAGAATCGGCCACTATGTTTGCAAATGTAGTTGGTGCACAAGTGATATCTCAACACTTAGCATCGGGCTCCAGTACAGATGTTGCAAGTAATGATGATTCAGGTAGTGGGCTACATAAGTTTTAAGTACAATTTTCATGTCATTTATGCATCCTCTGGTTTACTTGGTTGGAAATTTCGATGCTTGATTCTCATTAATACCTGTGTTTTGCTTCTATCCTCTAGTTCTGAATGTGGATGTGAGTTTTAATGTGTTATAATCATTTTGTATTAGGATAAAGGCACTTCCGCTCTTAATATAAGCATCACTTTTCTTTAACCATGTTCTATGTCAATGCAGAACAGAGCTCCTCACTTTCCGATGCACAACATGATGCTAATAATCAAGTGAGAATCTAATATTTTCATCTGAGCATGTCTGGAATATTAAATGTAACAACAATTTCAATTTACTGATAACAGGGCAATGATGCTCATCAAATGCTAAAGAATATTTCCTCAACCAGACAGGATGAAGTGGGGCACAAAAATGTGGGCTCTTAGAATTGGCTTGCTTATTAATGTTTGAGATTGGATCTGTTGGTCTGCGTCTTGTTTTATGCAGAGCTAATTTTCTGTGTCACTGTCTCAGCTTACCGTGGGGAAACTTATGGAAGCATATGAATCCTGTATTTCAACCTTAAGAAACACCCAAGCAGAGCGACGAGTAAATTCTCTGAAGCGAATTTCTCCTGCAAACCTATCTAAAGAGGTAAATTGGCCTAAAATTTTGATTTTGTGCGCACAACAAATTTACTATCTGCTTTTAAGGATCAATATAATTATGCTCAGATCCCAATAATTGACTTCCAGGCTCGTCTTATGGTTCCGGAAGCACTCATCCAGGAAATTACATTACTCAACAGCTTAGATGTAGAACTCTACAACTATGCTCATGACATTTTTGCTAAGCAGCAATCACATATGATGCAAAGCATGGCTTATGCTGTGAGTTCCCTTCTCTTTTTCTGAGTCTAAATTCAATGCACTTATGTTGGATAAATAGGGTTCTCATTTGTCCTTTGTGCTTTGTGTGCCTACCACATTGCAAAAGTGTTTAGGGTGCATTTTATCTTGTTTAATTATCATATGAATCAATATTGGAAACAGAACCGTAGAATTAACTACGATGATCTTAAAGGGTTGTGGTATTTGAACTAGTGACATGTAAGTCAAGCTTTTCGCCCCTTCTGGTCTCGGACCGTTGCTTCTATGAGAATCCATGTCAGATCCTGCAGTTCTATGCAATTTGAAAGATATTTGCCTCAACTCCTTGTGCATTTTATGTGAGGTTGCTCATTCCTATCAAAGTCGTCCGATGTTTTGTGTGATAAATTATTTAGTTTCTCCTAATTGTCCCATGTTTAGTTTGACAAATTATGTAGTTTCTGTCAGTGGTCACTTATTCCGAGTCTTTGAATGACTTGAGATGATTTCTTCATGAAAGGTCTCATTTTATGCCATCGATTTGCAGGAGAAGGTGGAAAGCACCTTCAATTCAAGTGCATATGCCGACTTTTATGGGCCCCCTTCTTGGAAATTCCCGTCTTTATTAGCCATTTCCGGGTTTTTGTTGTTTCTGTTCATATTTATTTTCCTAAGTTCCAGAAGAACATCAAAAGTCAAATTATGAACGTGTTTCTATTCATATTTATGATCTGAAGACCTCTGAGGAATACCATAGAAAATTCGGTTGCATCGCCTTGAAGATAACCGAAAGCTTTTTGAGCGTTAGAAGTTGAGCAATTTTGTTGATGCTTGGGATCTCTCATTATTCTTATCAGATGCATGCTCGTTGTGAATGAATTCTTGGTTTGTAATTTTAATGTTTTTTTTTACCAAAAATCCAGGATTTCTGGTTTAGATGAATTGGTATTTGGTGCAACAAATTATGATCATGGGTAACATTGAATTTTTTTTTATATATTATTAAAATCATTCGCTCTCTATCGATCATATATATGCGCGTGTGCGCGAGGTATTCAGAACACACAGAATGTAACTGCTAAAAAGAAGTCTGGTAGTGCACCATGAAATGTCAACTTATTTTTTTTTATACAGTTTGTCTTGCTAAAAGAATCAAGAAAAACAGTCTTAAATCGAAAATATATTGCATCACAGGTTGAATTTATGGATTGAGCTGCATCTGATAAATTGTCTGAACTTTGATGTTCTAAATTACCAGAGCAATGGACCAACTCTTGTCAGGTAGCGCTTTGGTTTCGGTAGAGTACAAGGGACGAGCGGGTGGTTGTATGTTACATCATGAGTAGCCGTAGGGATGTTACCGAGTCAAATTGGATCGTTCCGGATTGGATTAACCCGGTTTTAGATTTTGTTGTTATAGAAACAGACAAATTTTGCGGAATACTAAATTGTGTTGGATTTATCGGATTGTGGGATCGAATAAATCAGATTGGATTCGGATTGGAATCAATTTTTTTCAACCAATATTTACCTAAAGAAGTTATTTATCACATAAAATACCCAAAATTAAGTATGTCAGTTGTCTGATTTGGAAATACAAGTGACATTTGTAAAACAATAAAATAATTCAAGACTCTTGAGAAAAAAATTAAAAATAACGTTGGTCGGGAATTAACTATATTACTTACGATCACGGAATCGAATTCAATCGATCAAGATTTGTTTTTAAGCAACTTAATCTAATTCAACATTCACGTTGGTTCAATCAGTGATCGAACCGAATCGACCAAAATTTGTTTTTAAGCAACTCAATCTAACTCAACATTCACCTTGATTCAACATTCACCTTGTTAAATTGGACATTTTGTCATTGGAAAACAAAAACCCAATGATTTGGCTTAGGCTAACACCCTGTTTGTTTGACGCAGAAAAAAGCAAATAAGGAAATATCATTTTTACGACTTATGAATACTTTACCAAACAAGGTAGGAGGTGAAATTTCTGCTGTTCAGGTGGACCCGTTGAACTAGAAAATGCTGAATTCTGTAAGCACAAATCCACCATTCTGATTCCTCTCTCAATTTCAGGCGACCACTCATCGCCAATCGTATCAGATCGAAGTTACGCCGTGGAAGGCGATCGCCGTAACCCTACAATCGTCCGCCGCCGATTTATGTACTCAGACATAAGTGGCTGTTGTTGGTGGATGATCCAGTAATTCTTTGTATACATTGAGGTCGAGGTTGAGATTGAGATTCAAGGAGAGATGAATGTCAGCCAGGGGGCGGTGCATCCAGTGGAAGCGCCGCCGCCGCAGACGGAGGGTGCAGCTAATGTGCCGCTTCCGCGAGTGAGGATGAGGGATCTCCAAGGGATGCCGGGGACAGTGGGGGGTTGGGTGTTGCGAGTGTGCCAGTTTTTGTTCGCAGTTGTGGCGCTTACGGTCATGGCAACCACGAGTGACTTCCCTTCCGTCACCGCCTTCTGGTAATTCAACCTCTTTACTTTACTTTTTTACACAGTAACTGCTCCTCTTTATGTGCTGATGCGATTAAGGTTTTCTTTGTATTCAGCTGTGTACATCGGAATTGAGATTGATGTTCTGTTTAGTAACCCATTGAGTTTATTCTAACATCAGCAAGCAGAAATTTTCTATACTCTTTGCTCTGCAACGGTCTCAGCTTTTTCTTTGAAAATTTTGCTGTTGAATTAGGGGAAAGATGGTTCATTCTTTGTTCTTTGTGGTAATTGGGTTGGATGTTTTTCTGCATGGTGTCTGGATGCATCGTGATAATCTATGTGAAATGTTCTGTGCTTGTTGAGATCGTATCTGATTTTTTTCGCGCTGAATGCAATGAACAAATTTGAGATTTCAGCTTCAGATTATTTGGAAAAAGATTCAGGGAAGTGCATAGGGTGCTCTATTAGTTTCCGGCTCCATTGTCTATACTTTTTTATCTGGAGCGGTGGTTCCCAAGGAAATGCAGAACTCTACAATCCTGACCACGAAAGAATGCTCTTGCACCTAGAAACACACATGAACTACATTATTGACCAAATTTAGCTAGTTTCAATGAGAAGGTGTCAGCGTGTTACCCAAGTAAAGTTCAAAAGACCATACCCATTCATTATGAAACTAGGGAACAAAGCACATGCGAGGAGGTGTGTCCATAAAAATTTGTGTTTATGGAAGTAATATATGTGCATCGTAAAATTATTTTGTAATTTATTAATAAAGTTAGCTTGATTGTGAACAGCGAATTATGTGTGTTAAAATCATATATTTATGTCACAGGATTATTAATTATTTGTTATAAGATCATTTTAAAATATGTAGAAGTAAAATGACTCGCAATAACTATGTTGTGTAGGATTTTTTTGCAGTAAAATTATTGTTCACCAAAAGTAGTTGAAATAATACTTTGTGCTTAATGTATGATAATTGCGGATGATAATTGTATTGTTGGTATGTCATCCAGGAAAAATCTCTAACAGTGCTCTTCAATAATATATGACAGAGGGAGATATAGTGCACTGATTTGATTAGTCTTTTATATCTTGGCTGTAAATTGACTTCACTTTTATCTTGTTTTTCCCTTTTCAGCTACCTGGTTGCTGCTGCTGGCTTGCAGTGCATGTGGAGCCTTATACTATCAATTGTAGATGCTTATGCACTTCTTGTGGGACGTCGCTTGCAGAGTTCTAGAGTTGTTAGCCTATTTGCTGTTGGTGATGGGGTAAGTTAGATACCCATATATAAATGATGTTACATATTAAACATTCTTGTTGGGATGACAATAAAACACCATGTATTCATATCAGTGCAATGAAGTGGTTGATTTTGTTGACATGTAATGAGAATCAATATATAGTGTTCTTTTTCTCTTTTTTTAGCACAAGCTTATGTGCTAGATTTAGCAGTCAATGGAATTGATACTTCTAAATATAACTGTGGTGTGACAAAATAATAAACTGCTGACGTGTATTGCTTTACAGAACAGTAAGATAGGAAACATCATTCTTCTTTGTTAAGTTTGATTTTTCTTGTTGACTGTTGCAGGTGACATCGACCCTAACATTTGCTGCAGCCTGTGCATCTGCTGGCATCACCGTTCTAATCGGCAATGATCTTGGGGCATGTGGAAAGAATCATTGCGCACAGTTTGAAACTGCCACGGCTATGGCCTTCCTTAGCTGGTTTGCTGCCTTACCATCTTTTTTGTTGAATTTCTGGTCATTGGCATCACGATGAAGAACAGATTTTCAATTTTATGAAGTACAACCATATTGAGATTATTTGGAGTTTTAGTGATTCCATAAATCAGAGCAGCCATGTGTTGTACATCTACTAGATTCTGTGTGAAGTTTGTAACCTGGGAACTTCTAGTCGTAATGAATTTACTGTTTCTAAATGGTGCTCCTCCGTTGGGGCTAACTATTTTTGTCTGGTGGTGGATATGCGTTCCTCGTACGTTTGATGGTGCATGAGCATGCTGTGGAGGAGGTCTAAAACCTTTATCAGAAATATAAGGTGTAAGTTATAATATTTTAGCAACATGAACGGATGAGGATTATCCCTGAATTTCAGGACTCCGAGAAAAGGTTGGGTCTTCTCAGCTGTAAATTGGTATTTTTGTTGTTTTTATGTGAGAACTTGATCAAAAGTCACCACGATGGAAGTTAAATGTCAATCTGTCAGTTTTTTATTAACCCTTATGACGTGCATAAGTTGTAGGGAGTCCTGAATCTTAATATCTTCAAATTAAGACAATAACGAAATTGTGATTGGTATAAAAAATAGAGTAGTCAGCAATAATTTATTTTCCAGATTACAATACAGCATTCGCAAAGCGATACTATGACTGGAACGTCATAGTTTGTTCCATTGTTGGAATATGTGGGAGAAAATCCAGTCACCAGAGCTTACTATGAACGTCATATATAGTAGAAAATTACACATGGTATTTCTTGAGAGTAAGATGGTAGGGTACAAGAATATGCTACAAAAAGCCTAAAAAACCTACGAAAAGGTGAAATATTGCAAGAACAAAAAGTCTAGGATACATGGGAATGAGCATCGTCACCATGAAAAAGGACTTGCCCCCAACAAGAAAACTTCGTTTTCTACATCTTTCACCCACTGACAAACGCGATTGCAAGTTTTTATGGCGAGAGCCTGCAAAAAATCCAATGGGAATCCTCAGTAAAGATTACAAAAAAATTACGAATATTTCGAATTTTCAACATGGATTCGCATCTTCCATGGCAATTTCTCTCTGAGACCAAAGGCCACACAAACTAGCGGTGATTCTTGGCATGTAGGACTGGCGAGCTTTCAAAATATACTTTACATACGTAAGAAAATGCAGGCTGCTCGCTTTTCAGCACATGTAATATTGTTGCAACCAACAAGAACACAGATAGAAGTGCCAGAGTCAAGTGTATCTTACACAACTCGACAGCAGCACTATTTCGGAAAGGGGTACAATTCTTTTTTGAGCACACAGATTTGAATGGACAAACCTTGTCTGCGAGGGGGTCAAAAGCTCCATACAGTTCAAAATCTGATGTGACCCAGCAGAGTAGCACTGTGACATTTTAGCACCAAAAGGACAGTTAAAAAAGCAAATCAAACAGGAATTGAAGTTAACAAATGGCCAAATTCATTAAGGAAGTCAATGAGTAATTGCCAACTTAAAACCCATATGACATCATTAGGCATTGAAAATGATAATCGATTTTTTCCTAGATTGCAAGGAGCATTTATGTCGTCGTCAACTGACATAAGAAAGCTTGCAACGGAATCATGGAGAAATACACTGATAAAAATGCTACTGGACGTGGATTCCCAAAGATGTCCACAAATCAAAATTATTTTTGTTTCCAAACTGAGCCCCTCACATGGTATGATATTGAAGTTAAGCAAATAATTTCTTTCTTCCATAGCATTAATTTCAAAAATACCAGCATTGTAACAAAGCTCGAGGCAACTAATTGTTTATTTACTTTAAAACATTCAAACCAGTCAATTATATGGCACTTATATTGGAAAATTTCTGCAAAATTAACAAAACTTTCACCATCATTGTTACCTACATCTAGTCCACTGTTTTTAGATAGGAAGGTGTCGTTGACTTGTTCTATACTGAAACTGAGGGCAGAAAATGCCGATGCAGAACCTTACAAAGGTGGCAACCTTGAAATGACTCCTTACCCCACTTCTAACTAATTGTAATTCATTGAGCCATGCATTCATATTATTTCGAATTGACCTAGAAAAAAACAATGGAAAACTCCGTGTTCAGCAGCATATGTTTCCTCAGAGAATTTTGGATGTGGTGCAACTGTGCAAGAAACTATTTTAATGCAAATAATATATCTAGGTAAACAGGCTGGTTACGAACCCACTTATATCTTTAACATCAAGAAATGCTTGAATTAGTTATGAACGAAAAAACAAAGAATAACTGGTCATACTGGATATCATTCTATCAATACAAAGAAAAGTTAAAATAGCTCCTCCACTAGAACAAAAGGGTAAAAAATGAAGATTACTTACCATAATTTTCGTCTCTTCTAAACTGGGTTTTGTGAGGTCCTACTTCTTTATCATGCATGGAAGCATAAATTCTTTGATAAGCCCTGTATAATCTGTGAAATAAGAAGCTTCCATAAAGTTCTTATGATGGAGAATACTTGAGGGTCAAATTGCAATCAGATTGTTTTAGTCACCTTTTTTGCTGCCTCAAACTGTTGATTGGAGATGAAAATTCAGATGACACATATTGGTCAAGATAAATACTTCGATATATGAAATGCCATAATCCATCTGGACCACCAAGGCCAACAAACGACTCCGTTGTTCTACCCGGGGAATCTATTGCAGATCGTGGATGACCTAAATGAGGAGATGTGGCTCCAGCACGAGAAGTAGGTTCCATTGACAAATCCTCAACACGCATGCCACCATGTGCCAGGGATCTTTGAACTCCACTTAGTAAGTTTGACTTCAAAAGTACACTTTCAACTCGAATCCTACAAGATGTGCCAGATATATTCGTTTCAGCAAAGACTGAACCAAAACAGAGCAATTTGCCAAAAAATAAGATTCTCTATAAGACCACGAAAAATCTCCAACTTTGACCTGCAGTCTTTTAGATGATAGAAGGCATCTGAATTTGTGGTCAGCAATATCAGATAAGTATTGATCTGTCACCAAATTCAACAACTCACAAACATAAAATCTATGAACAATAACCAAATACAAAGATTCTACAACAATGTCCTGTGTAATATTTATTATTTTTCCAAACTTAAGCATAACTTACATCAAAATAATGAACATAAGCATAAAGGAATGCCATGGAATTGTATCTAGGCAGGCAAATTGGTGAAAAAGACTCTGAAGTCCTGCATGAAATTGAATCATGTAAGAGACAAGTGTCAGACAGACATGTAAAAATAAGCGCCCTTACCTAGAAAAGGTAACCTCTGGTCACTACACTAGCTGACATAGAACATATATTAACAAATTTTAAGGACCATAAACAAGTAGCTAAAGGCAATACAAATTCTTTATCTGTTTCACATGAGATGTATTGTGTTTGTAGAAGGAGGGAAAAGAGACACATTCAGTACTACCAATTAAGTTGTACTGTGACGCGGGCATAGCAGACTCACACACTTCACACTGCTGATCTATCAAATAGGCTGGGGGGAAAGTAAGGCAATTTAATACGAGGAATGTGTGTGCTGTGAACCATGAATGAACTCATACAAAGTTTAGAGCAGAAGTGTAGAACATAAGTAGATAAAAGAACCTAACTGATCTTGATTTTCTTCTGCATGTTATCATGATTGTAGAAATAGAAATTCATCCACCAGAACTCTTATGAGCCCTTCATTGATGATTCTTTTGGAAGAGGTATTTTCTTTTCATTTTTTATGCTATCCAACCCCATAATATTTGGCATCTACGTTTCATGTTTGAAGCTGGAGTTTGCACTCCACTACTTTCTAACCCTGCCTCCTCTTCATAAAAGTGGGGACAACAAATGGGCAATGTTCCCATGGTCCTCCGCGAATTTAAGTCACATATCATAATTATGTGCAAGTAACAAAGTATATATCTAGAAACTTCATCATATATGCCTAAAAGTTCATTTACAGGCCATTATGCATGAACAAACGCCTGGATCATAATGATAATCCGAAATAATAATCCAAGAATGGAGATCGCTAAAGGACAGTCAAAAAGTCTAAGGTAGTGTTTGCAGATGCTTAAAAAAAGTAATTAAGGACTCTTCCTTTACAAATTTGCAAAAGAAAAGTCTATAATCACTTTTTTTTAAGTATTTACAAACACTACGCAAATAGTCAGTTGATTCACATTAAATAACAGGAGATAGCATGTTTTTTCATAGAATTTCCCAGGATGAACAACTCTATCCCTGTTGTGAAAAATAAGGATAGTATTTTGGACCATTTAACAGCAACAAAAAAGTGGCGGGCAAACTTCACAACCAAAATAAGTTTGCATGTGTGCATGAACACTCCCAAAATTGCTTATTGAATGAATGATGCCTGCAGTTCGATCAATCAAGAAAGATAATAGTGACATGTGGAAGCTATATAGACTTACCTAAATGATTCAGAAGACATAATAAAATTTGAGAGTAACAGTATATCATCAGGATGAAGAGATGCTTTTTGTGCACCAACAAGACTGATAACCTGTACCATGTTTCACTCTAAGATGGTTTGACAAATAAATCATCAATAACTCCGGCATCATAGTAACTAAGAATATGTGATCAGGCAACTTTTAAATAAAGGCAAGAATGGCATAATTACCTTATGTCTACACATTAAGAGTGCAAACAGAACTCCTGAATCAGCTATGTCTTGCAAGATGGCACCTGCAGCTTGACGTGTCGCATAAGAAAGTGGAAGACAAGCGTAGGCATGAAGAAAAGTGGCAGGATTCCTACAATTACAACCGAGAATAATATAATTATAAACCACTAATTAAGTTTCAAAAAATTTATCGTCTAAAGACTCTAAACTGACTTGATTAGATGACTGACTAGATAACACTTTGAATTGGAACCATGAGAAATCATGTGGTTCACTACTTAATTTCGTTCAACTGATATTAAAAGTTTTTACCAGTTTTATGTCTTATTTTTTGCAGCAGTCAGACACTTCTGACAATCGTTTGGGCAAGGGTCATTTCTATTTTAGCAGCACATCTGTGTCCGAAGAGAATCTGACACCACATTGCACCAATATGTTGCGTGCACATACATCATAGAGCAGCAGTATAAGTGGCAGTGGACAGACTTTCCTTTTCTAATAAACAAATTGGCATAGCAATGGGTTGACAGGCGTATCACATGGACAACTTGCAAAAGCCTCCGCTTATACACGTTTTCTGTTCACTTTTAATGTGCCTGGGAATCCAGAGTTGGGTTTTACAATGTTTGGGGAGCAGAACTAGATTTCTTTAAATATTAGGTTTCCTACGGATTTCTGTTCATTTTTCACGTGCCTGGGAATCCAGAGTTGGGTTTTACAATGTTTGGGGAGCAGAACTGGATTTTCTTTAAATATTAGGCTTAATGCTTGTAACCAGAAATCCGTACCATAATGACTCATGACTCAATTGATAAACATTATACATTTTAGTTGAAAACAGTCAACCCTAGTAGATTGCAGATTGGTGGAACAATCACAAAGGTGATCGTGGGACTTGAAGCATCAAATCACAGTAAAAAATCAAACTAGAGGACAAAAATAACAGCATATTATCAAAGTAGAGATAGGAATTGTAGGGCAAGAGGAAAGTAAAAGGAAGAAGAGTGAGTATTTCATCAGTTTGCAAGAGTAGAAGGTAAAATATAGTTTGTGCTCTTTAATGCCCTTTTCATTCATAACTTTATGAAAAGAAAAGAAATCAAAGCAACTCGTAGCATTATCGGAAGAAATTATACTGTTGAACTGCGACCTGGACAACCATAAAATAGATTCGCAACCAGTCAAGCTTCTAAACATCTTTTGGTCACACATAAAGTACTACCACTTATACAACACATCTTGGAGAAGAGAAACAAGACATCGATAAAATAAAATAAAGAAATAGGGTAGCTGATGCTGTACCAAATTAATTCAACAAGCTAAGGAGCATCAGGCATACCAACTGAAAGAATGAATGAGAGAGGAGAAGACAGTGTCAGTTCCTCCAAGCAGAGATGTCAAATCAAACTTTGGATTCCTCTCAAAACTTCGATTTACAGATTTTGTGAGGATGAGTATAATCTGGATTTAGATAGGAATTAATGTGCGTAAGAGTAGACATCCATTTCGGGAAAAAAAAAATCCAGCAACCTAGAAGAGGCAAAAACTATAGGCTGGGTGTTGAGAGCCATAAAAATAAACCAATACCTAGAGGAATGAAAAGCTACCTGACCATAAAGCAGCTCTAGCTGTCCCCTCAATGATTCATAAGGCTCTTCTGTGCAACTTATGCACACCAAGTAAATAGGTCCTTTCACAAGAAAAATTACCTGAAATATGAACCTTCTATAAGATTTTGAAAAACGCAATAAATACAACACCAGATAGGATATGTAGTTAGTTTTTCAACAAAACCACCTTTTAGGGGGGGAAGTTAGAAAAGATCATTATTCACCTAAACTAAGACAGCACAGAGATATTAATGATTCAATAACTGCAAAGAAACATTCATTTCAGATTCATTTTAAAATACAGGAAATATAACAGGCAAGTGTTACAATCCATGATGGATCAAAATATTTTTACATTTTTAGTACCATTTTGAAATAGTTATCTCGCTGCACTTAGAATTACACCAAGGGACATACTTCCTGCTTCAAAGTAAATAGATCGTTCACAACATTTGGTCATGATGAGTTTTAGCTTTACCTTGGAATGGTGCTCTTTATAAATCACCCTTCAAGCACGTTACATTTTGATATTATTTCGATATCTACTGAACATCATATTTTTAAATCATAAAATCAGAAGAAAAAAAAATACATACACAAATTTGATGCATTATTTAAAAGGGTTAAAAAGACGATGTTCCAAGCAGTTAAAAAATTTATGGGACAGAGACTGAGAGCATTTGTAACAACAGCTCAGAATTATTTTGGCCTTCTTAAGACTTTTACAATTGGTGATACATGCTTCATGATGCTAGAGTAGAGTGTGTGAAGTTTGACAAATGACCTTTTTGAAACTTGTAGATGTAGTTTTTTTACCATTGAAACGATCAATGCTTTTGCTTTTTTCTCACGTATCTCTTCCACAAACAGCAAAAGAAACAATAGAAAACAGAGCTATCGTAAAAGGATCCCCAAGACCAAGCTAAGTGACCTTGTTCAATTGAACAAGGCTATTTTGGCATTGAGACTATCTCAACCATTGATTGCACTTCTTGATTTTCACCCATAATAAGCAAAATAAATAAAATCAAAGAATGATAAGGGGTATTTCCTTTGCTCCCTATTACAATACCAACTGAAGTTCAATCTTCCTTTCGACTTCATATTAATATTCTCTACAAGCCTCACTACAATCTGAATGAGTTCAACCATCACATAAAGTTGTCCATTGGCGTCGCATCAGACAAACATTGGCAGCAGGTATGAAGCGATATAGAAATGAATTTTGTTTCAAATATGTAAGGCAATCCTACAAGAAATAAAATCTTCCAGAATAGCTCGATTTTGCATACAATCCTGTCCAAATGAACCAGGAAGATGGATATGAAATTTGAATTTCTTAAAGTCACTAAATCTAGTAGGTTCTTTCTGAAAACAGCAACCAATGTGATGAAGCTTTATAATTTCCTCATAAAATGTTGAAAATTATTTTTTTTTTTTAAATTTCATTTTTACAATGGTTCATTTATGATTATGCTCTCTGAATTAATTTCCAAACTCTCCACATTAACCAAGGAGGCAAACCTCAAATTCATGTAAATTGAAACCTAGCCAGCATAACTTACATGCTTTAACAGCTGAATTTTAACATTGCAAATTTTTTTCGATAAATAAAAATGTGAGCTCAGAATTATTTGTCCGGCTCAGTCGTACAAAAACAGAAAACGTCACAAGCAAATAAAGGTGGCAACAGCAATAAATTTCTGTGCGCTGTTGGACCTACTTCATATGTCATAAGGTAGCTCCTAAAATTGTTCTATGAAGAAGCTGTGACAAACCAGAAGATTTTTAGCAAACTGTAAAACATGTTACTTGAAAGTAAAGATGATACTCTAACGTCTAACCTGGTGTTTTCCAGCTATCACCCATTTGACCCGGTCTCCCCTGAGAATATCAAATAAGTAATAAATGCCATCCAGTCAATGAATTTAAAAACAATTGAAACTATTAATATGTAACAATACTGTTGTTGCAACACTGCATACCCATTTTCAACAAAGGAAATTATGGCCTGCAACGTCGCAGAGAATCCAGCTAGCTTATGCTCATCCCCATATCTTTGAAGTCAACAGTAAAACCAGATAAGAGAAATATCATCCATTACTAACTTGAAGTTCATAGAACAGCATAACGACTTCACGTTGATACAGATAAAAGAATATGAGCCTCATAATCCAGAATCTACTAAAAGAGCAGGGGCACAAACCTTGAAAATATAGGTTTGCCGGAGTGACTCAAAATTAAAAAATGTTTCTTCCTCTTCCTCCATGAAATTGAAGCATCGTCCTGCAATTAAACGATCAAACATCCCATATAACATAGATCAAGAGAATTCTACCTTCATTTATGTTTCTTTCTTATAAGACCATAAGAAACAATATCTAGCTTTATAGCGTAATAATAAACAATTTAAGCATATGATATTCACCCAATAGATCGTTAACTGTACAGCATTCAGTTTTGCAAGTAGCAAATACACGATGTTGACTAACTTCGTCTTACCGCTACACTTGAAAACAATTTGTAAACTATTTCCATCAGGAAATACAAAGCCAAATTGATATTCAAATTTGAAAGATATGTACCCAACTGACCTCATCTGGGTGGCGCTTGCCGGAGATAAATGGCTCCTGGGACCCCACAACTCCATCGTTTCTAACCTCGCGAATCTCATTCTCATCCCCATCATCATCATCATTAATTTCATCACCGCCACTGGTGCTTCCCCTCTCACCGGCATATCCGCTGCTGCTCGGGCTCAAGGGAAGCTCAGTCTCTTCTCCCTCAGAAATATTCCTCCACGGTAACGAAGAGCTTTCTTTAATCACACCCGAAGTCTCCGCCATCGACATACCTCCGATCTGCTTCTCCTCGATCTCATCTTCCACCTCGTTACCTCTAATTTCTCCGTTCAACGGCCCATTCGAGATATTGATGCGCTCAACGGATTCCTCCACCTTTTCGTCTTCCTCCACTTCATCATCATCTAGAGTCATCGACGGAGGATTGGAAGAAATTGAGATAGAAGCTAACTGATTTTCCAAGGCGTCGAGTGATTGATCAATCGAATCCGGGTTCGGATCCTGGTCCGAACTGGAATCGGGGTTTTGATGATCATTGCTCTCGGCGGATGAGCTGGGGGATGAAGCAATTGAATCAGAAGCCATTTTTAATAATAATTTTACCTAAAGAAGTAAACTAAACAATTGGACTAGATTTCTGGATTCATGAAATTTAGGGTTTAGCAGAGAAAATTGGATTCGATCGAACAGCTAATTTAGAGTAAAGTCGGGAATTTTGAAGATTAGTCGTTGTATCTACCAGTCCTGGTGGGTGGAAAGAGACGGACGATAGGTAAAACGACGGCGTATGTCTGATCCATGATGTCGGGCTGGGAGTGCTGAGAATGAATAGCAAATATGGGCCAAAACTTTATTTGGGCTCTCACAGGCCTGCATTTTTTAAAAATGAAATTATATGTTTTCTTTGATCTACAGATGGGCTCAAGATGATGTCCAATACCGAGTAATTAATCAATTTTATTAAAACATGGCCACTGTTCGAGTTTGACCCCGACCCGAACCACACCTGGTCAATGGCCAACGAGTCGGTCGACCGGTCGATGGGTTTGACACAAAACTATGGCCGTAACCAATCCAATGTGGTCCGGATACAATTTTATCGTTAAAAACTCATAGACTCGTCGGGTTGGACCCGTTTTAATTTTTTAAAAAAATGTACGAGTACGATCGACCGATCACGTGGTAATTGGATATCAACATTCCGACGGCTTTGAACCGTCGGGTCGACCGTTTAATCACTTTTTAATTTTTATTTAAATATGAAATGGACGGCCATGATTTGGTGGTCGTTTAAGAAAAACGTTGACAATAACGTGGCCGTTGTGTAACGGTTGACCTAGACCTGAGTTGTCTTGTCAAACGTTGAACTTTTTTGGCCTACTTTTATTTTATAAATACTCACACCTCCTTCATTTTTTTCACACAATTGTCTCTCAATTCTCAATCTTTAATTCTCAATTCTTTATCAATTCTCAAAATATTCACATAAATTACAGTTCATTACTACTAGTAATATCACTTTAAAAATTACTAAGAAAAACTTTTATTAAGAGAATTGACGAAACGTCCACGAGAATTTTCAAGTTCCAATCAGAAACTTAGGAATTAATTTAGTGATGCACAGGGAAAACTTTTGATATATTACGATGATGGTCGCAAAAAACACAAATATATTCAATATTTCGACATAATGTGATTTTAGCTCATAAATATGATGCATTGTCACTTATAAATTATCTCGTCTCGGAAAAGTGGTTTATTTCGTCTTCTCCGAGACTCGAACTCATGACATCCAGAGTTAAGTACCTAGATTCTTAGAGTTTTGGTACCAACTGAGCTACTATTAATAATGATGCATGGGTATGAGCTACAACTAATGCTGGACCACGATATATGACCAGCAGTGGTACATGAGTATGAGTTGAGGCTCACGTTGGATCGATCTACAATCCATGATTGTTACAATTAATATCCATTACTCAAAAAATTTTTCATACGATATAGTAAACCTAAAAATTTTAAGACGTTACATAACCCTGACCGACATGACCAGATCTTTCTATAGCTCAACGAGCTCCACTGGGAATGAATAATACAATATATTAATTTTAAATATGAGTAAATAAAAGTAATATACTTCAGAAAGGAATATTTTGTAAATTAACAGATGCCACAACCTGAAACATTTTGTTCCATAATTATTAAAGTTGGTCAAAAAATGAACCATATTAGCAAGGGATCAAGAATTTATTCTTCATTGAAATTTCAACTAAACGTTCTCTTTCACAAGTCCCCACTGAAAGTGAAACAGAACATATCAACCCCAATCCCACACTTTCATCGAAGTGCTTTGCGATCTTTATATTCTTTGGTTTAAGGTTTATGCCGCCGAGTTTCTGTTTTCATGAAGATGACATATTTTGGACCAAGATTGTAGCCAAAAAAATGTTAAATCATTTAAAACAGAAAGAACGACTTTTGCACGTAACATTATAAGGTTGGAAAAAATTTGTGTGAAATAGTCACGGGTCATTTTTTGTGAGACGGATCTCTTATTTGGGTCATCTAAGAACAAGTATTACTTTTTATGCTAAGAGTATTACTTTTTATTGTGAATATCGGTATGGTTAACTCGTCTCACAGATAAAGATTTATGAGACCGTCTCACAAGAGATCTACTCTATAAAAAAAAGTCCTAATTTGGAAAAAAAAATAAGAAAAAAAAAGAAACTAAAATTTTAAATTATGTATGTGGATAATTGGTATCCCGTAGGTTCACGATGTTTTAAAATTTGAAGTTGTTAAAGACAACTTTGGGACGCAATATGCAGATAGAATTTACTTATAGGATTTGATAACGATGAATACATGATGTAAGATGGAATCGTATACATATATAATATAATGACTGTTGGGATGCAACCAAAGTCCCACATCGGAAGATCTAAAGAAAGATCATGGGTTAATAAAGATGGAATGATATCTCCATTGGTATGAGGCCTTTTGGGTGGTTCCAAAAGCAAAACCATGAGGGTTAAAACCCAAAATGGACAATATCATACCAGTGTGGAGATATTCGGATTCCATTGGTCCTAACAATGACAATGATTTATAATTGTATTGTTTTCTAAAATTTGAATCAAATAATGTCTCATCATTCGAATCAATTAGAAGTAAGAGTAAGAACATATAATTATACGAATCTATACGATCAAATTACTAAGTGTCTAAAAAATAAATGAAAAATCATATGAATCTGCTCCTGATTTGTGTTTGACTCGATAGAGTGAGTTCAATGATCAGAAATTCGATTTCTCTTACTAAAATTTTATTGAAAAATTACATCACACATAATTTGTTTATTGTGATTTATCTAATTAGCATGATTTTCATATTGTTAGACGAAGATGAACAGAAACTGCTTCTTAGTAAATGAGTGAGAGAGAAAATTATGCGAGAAGAAGAAGTAAATTTTATTCACATGGTGGGTCTATTTATACACGTACAAGAAGTAAGGAGAGCCAACTAACTAGTCAACAATGTAGTCTAACAACTAATGAATCAACAGTATGCTACTCAGATTACAGCGTGTAACATCCCCCCTCAAGCTTGGAGTATATTGAGCAAACCAAGCTTGGACATCAAAAAACGATGTTGATCAGAGCTCAATGCCTTAGTAAACACATCGGCAAGTTGACAATGTGTAGAAACGTGAGATGTAGAAATGACGTGATCTCGAATTTTGTCGCGAATGAAGTGACAATCAACCTCGATATGTTTTGTACGTTCATGATATAATGGATCAGCAGCTATGTGGAGAGCCGCCTGATTATCACAATGAAGCATAGTAGGGCTGCTAAAAGAAAAACCCATGTTAGTGAGGATGCCACGCAACCAGACAATTTCACATGCAGTGAAGGCCATCGATCTATATTCTGCTTCCGCTAAAGAACGAGAAATCGTACTTTGTTTCTTGGACTTCCATGAGATCGGGGATTTACCAAGGGTAATGAAATACCCAGAAATAGACTTACGACTCATGGGGCAAGATGCCCAATTCGAATCACAATAAGCATACAGGTTAAAATCACAAGAAGCTGATAAGAAAAGACCCATTCCAGGAGATCCTTTCAGATAGCCAATAATTCGTTCTGCTGCACGCATGTGAGATGATTTTGGTGCTTGCATGAATTGACTGAGATGTTGGACACCAAAACAGATGTCAGGACGGGTAATGGTGAGATAGATGAGACGCCCAATAAGCCGTTGAAAGATAGTAGGATCAGGAAGAAGAGGATCAGTGGCAGAGGGAGCCTGCATTGTGGCTAAACTTTCATTAAAAACAGAGGAAGTTAACTTGAGATGTTGTTCCATAGGAGTAGAGAACGGCTTACAACCAGCCATGCCTGTATCTGAGATCAATTCCAGGGCATATTTACGTTGATTCAAACAAATCTTGTGTTTAGACCGAGCAACCTCGAGTCCCAAAAAATACTTGAGAGGGCCAAGATCCTTGATAGCAAACTTGGAATGAAGATAAGATTTCAAAGCTACAATAGACTAATGATCATTGCCGGAAATGACAATGTCATCCACATAAACCAAAAGAATGGTTATATGGGAAGCACGTCGCTTGATGAATAGGGAGTGATCATGCACTTATTGTGTAAAACCATATTGAATCATCACAGAACAAAACTTCGAATTCCATTGGCGAGAAGCTTGCTTTAACCCATATAAAGATTTCAATAATTTGCAAGCAATATTCTTTTTTTGTCGGTCAAAACCTGGAGGAATCGACATATATATATCCTCGGTGAGATCACCTTGTAAAAAAGCATTAGTGACGTCCATCTGATATAAAGGCCATCGTTTAGCAGCAGCAATTGACAAGAGACATCGAACCGTGACAATTTTTGCAACAGGGGAAAACGTGTCGTGATAATCTATCCCATATTGCTGAGTATATCCTTTAGCCACAAGTCGTGCTTTGAATTTGTTAACACTACCATCCGCATTATACTTAATCTTGTAAACCCAACGACAACCAATATGTTTCTTGCCTGGAGGAAGGGGCACAATTGCCCAAGTTTTGTTGGCCTCAAGGGCTTCAATCTCAGCCGCCATAGCCTGCTGCCATCTTGGATCAAAAGAAGCCTCTTTAAATGAGGTGGGTTCAGAAAATTCAGAGATGGATGCAAGAAATGAGTGGTGAGGTAAAGAAATGTTAGTGTAACCAAGATAATTGGATAAATCATAAGGTTTGTTGGAAGAAGATGAGCTGGATACAGTAGAGCAAACAAAATCTTTAGTCCAATTTGGTGGTTTAGACTTTCTGAATGAGCGCCGAGGTTTTGGAAAAGTAGAAGAAATGGGTGATGAGCTAGATGATGGGATGGCCACTGGAGGAGATGAGACATCATCTTCAAAATTTATTGTTGCAGAAGGTGGAAATAAGGCAGTAGGTGTAGAGGTGTTCGCAAAAGGAAATATATTTTCATGAAACACCACGTCCCGTGAGACAAGGAATCTATTAGTGGTAGGATCAAGAAGCTTGAATCCTTTTTGGTGAGGTGGGTAACCAATGAAAATATATGACTTAGCACGAACATCAAATTTGTTAGTTGGTCGAAGGTTTTTTGCAAAACAAAGACAACCAAACACTTTAATGTGATCAAAGGAAGGGACTTTATTGAAAAGGACTTCAAACGGTGTTTTATTATCAAGGAGGGGAGTCGGGGCGCGATTGATCAAGTATGCTGCATGTAGGATGCATTCACCCCAATAAACATTAGGTATGGATCCTTGAAATTTGCGATCACGAGCCACATTAAGAATATGGCGGTGTTTGCGCTCAACTATCCCATTTTGTTGTGGTGTATAGGGACATGAACTTTGATGAATGACACCAATAGTATTGAAGAAATCATTACAGACAGTGTTAAAAAATTCAGAACCATTGTCCGAACGAATATTCTGGATTTGAGTATTGAAGTGAGTTGACACAAAGGCAAAAAATTGTTTCAAGATACGAAGAGTGTCTGTTTTAAATTGCATCAAGAATACTCATACACATCTCGAAAAATCATCAACTAAAGTAAGAAAATATTGAGCACCTTCATGAGTGGGGTTGGGATGAGGACCCCATATGTCCATGTGAACAAGATGAAAAATATGAGGAGATTTGTGCCTCTCAACAGACGAAAAAACTTTTCTGGTTTGTTTAGCCATTGGCCATATAGCACAGTGTTGTGTAAGGTGATTTTGTGTAATAAATGGTAGGCATCTCAATCGTGCAACAAACATGTGACCAAATCTTCTATGCCAAAGATCAATATTATTATTCAGAGATGAAGAAACATTACAAGCTGGTAAGTTTTTGGTTGAAGAAGAAACTGGAGTACAAAAAGGATCAATCAGTTGATTATTTTGCACAACTAGTGAGGAAGAATTGACAAGATAATACAAACCATCTTTCAGTCTACCAATCCCCATTATCTTCCCAGTCAAGAGTTTCTGAAACAAACAAAAGGTTGGGTAGAACACCACACAACACTGGTTATCTTTGGTGAATTGAGATATTGAAGATTGAATTTGAAATCAGGAACGTGAAGAACATTTGGCAATGTACAATAGGGTGACAGTGGAATTGAACCAGTGGAAAGTATGGGGGTAGAATTACCATTGTGGAGACAAACTGATCCAGTGGACGCAGGGCATGGTTGAGGATTTTGAAGTCCAGTAGAGGTACCTGAAATATGAGCATTTGCACCACTATCCAATATCCAATCATGGCCAGCAGAAATTGACATCAAGCTGGTAAGTGTACCTGCTAAATTTGCTGAATGTTCTTGCTTAATAGTAGAGTTCTCAAGCAATTGAAGTATCTGTGCATATTGAGCAGGTGTGAAGGTGATCGCCGAAGCATCAGTGGTTGTAGCAGATGTATCACTGATTGTGTTGTGTGCAGACACTCGCGGAGTCCTGGAAATTCCCTTAGTACCTTTGGTTTGAGGAAACCTTTTGTGCAGTTTATACCCCGGTGGGTAACCGATCAATCAAAAACAATTTTCTTTCATATGGCCTGGCATTGAGCAGTGTTCGCATTTGATGCTACCAGATTGCTTGAAGGATGAAGAATAAAAAGCTGCTGTTGGAGCATCTGTTATTGGTTGGAATGTCATCACTTGTCTATGGGATTCTTCTTGACTAACTAGAGAATATGCTTGACTAACAGAGGGAAGTGGACTCATGAGAAGAATCTGACTTCGAATTGGACCATAACTGTCGTTGAGGCCCATAAGAAATTGAATCAGCCGTTGTTGTTGCTCGTATTCAACATAAGATCTTGACGTAGGGCATTCACACGAAGGGGAAGTAACCAGTGAGGCTAACTCATCCCATAACTGTTTAAGCTTCGAGAAGTAAACTGAAATGGTGCTCGATCCTTGTGATAGTCGAACAATATCACGATGAATAGCATAGATGCATGAACCACAAATTTTGTCGAATCGTTCCTTTAAATCCGCTCAAACACTGTATGCATCTTTCGCATAAACCAGCCCGCAGAAGATCTCCTTGGATACGGAAGAAAAAATCCACGACAAAACAACTGCATTGCAACGCTCCCATTGATAAAGAGATGGAGAATTTGCAGCTGGTTTTCGATACGTACCGTCGATAAATCCGAGTTTATTCTTCGCGTGTAGGGCAATCTTCATTGCTCTGCTCCAAATACCATAATTCTCTGATCCAATTAGTGGATCAACAACAAGAGATACTCCTGGGGCATCGGATGGATGCAAATACAGAGGATCATTAAAGCTAAAATTGGAGATCTGAGCTGCCATATTTACACGAATACAGATCCAGTAGACTCACGCAGATACATTTCTGACTGCACGAATTCAATCAATTGAAAAAAAATGCTCTCATATCATGTTAAAGTGCGCATAAATCATGCGACTTGAGCTAATTGATCGATGATCGTGAGGGACGAAGATGAACAGAAACTGCTTCTTAGTATAGGAGTGAGAGAGAAAATTATGCGAGAAAAAGGAGTAAATTTTATTCACATGGTGGGTCTATTTATACACGTACAAGAAGTAAGGAGAACCAACTAACTAGTCAACAATGTAGTCTAACAACTAATGAATCAACAGTATGCTACTCAGATTACAGTGTGTAACACATATTACTAACAGTTTATCGAGTTTCATCATTAAAAAAATCATATGAATCTAATGCAATCAAATTCGTGATTCTTGTGGAGTAAAATTTTTGCTGTGTCGGAAAGATTATTCATACGATGTCTCAGGTCAATAATCAAATCTTAAATTCATCTTATTTATTTATATATAATTATACAAAATAAAATAAATTTCAAATTACATTAAATTATCCTTATATTGATAGATTTCAAATTTAATTAAATATATTTTTATTATTTACATAAATAAGACTATAACTTCAAATACACATCTCATATTTTATATAATATTTTATTGATGTATTTTCGAGTTCACTCAATAATAACGCCATTAAAAATTCAATATATTTTATAATATTATTAATATATAAATAAAATATTAACTTAAAATTTAATATATTATTTAATTATAAATAATAAAACTAATCAAATGTGCTCACTCTTGATAGAAAAATAAATTTAAATTCATGACATTAATTCTCTCAAATAACAAAAATATATTGAATATTTGAAATTTATTAATTCAAATCCGATTAGTTTTAAATTATGTTGTAAAACATTCTCTCTTTTGGGTGTGAATGAAATTGCTCCTTCAAAACATGCGTGTATGCGTACATTTGTTAACCGGAGAGAGTAGAGACTGGGAAGAAAACTTTGCTTCAAAAAACAAAATTCATCCAAGATCATAACAAACAAGAATTAACCCATATAGCCTAGAAAGCAACTGGATTCAGAAGTGGATTCATGCTTTTCTTTTCCCAATTACTTAAAAGAAAGCCTTTGTCCCAAAACCGATATACAATTAAAATGATCGATTTCAAATATTCCAAGTTAATTAATTTGGCCTAAATAAGAAAATATGGAAGGGCCTGTGTCCCCAATATACTACTGAAAGGATGGATTTCAAATATTTCGAAAATATTATTATGCCTCGGAACACTTTGAAGAATATATAAATATTCTCAACAAAAAAAAACTGCATTGACATATTCAACTAACTAATTTATCCATTTCCACAAAACTTATAGATTTCGGATTTTTAAATAATACAGATTTCTTCATCAAAATGTTAGAATTGCATTAATTATTTTTCCAACAAACTGATGGTAATTAGTAACCTCAATCAATAATCAATCCTGGAACCCTGTTTTCTGCCAAATCGCATTTCTAACCCTGCGGAGTTCTCTACCTTTCAGAGTCCTCCCAATCCCTTCGTGCACAGAGAACGACCCGATCCTTGTCATCGCCATTTGCCTTGCCAAAAACTCGTGCGGCGGAACCCAATCCTCCATCTCCCCGGCGTCGTTCCCCTCGTAATCATCGGCACTGTCTTTGCTTCGATTCTCCCTATACTCATCCTTGAGTATCTTAGACCAGTCCGGGACGTTCACCGGAAGCGAAGACGGCGATCCGGCTACTCTCCTCGTCCCCGCGACCGAGGGCTTCCTGCTGGAAACTCTGGCACTCTTCTTAAGGTACTCCGGAGAAGCGGAGAGAGTCGCCGTGTTCCAGACGTCGGACTCGTCGAGCTCGAAGATCATCGAATCGTTGGCGTGTGCGTGATCTGCGGGGAGGAATCTGTAATTACTGGCTCTTGGGAGGCAGGTTTTCGGAGCCGACATGTGAGCCTAAAGAAAAGAAATTGTACGGAGGTGGGAGATTTGTAGGGGAGAAGAAGGGCGTGCTGAGAAAGGAGGGCTTTGATCTGCTTTTATAAAGGGCTTTGAAATGGATAAGCTTCATTCTCTCTCTAAAACTGTATTTTGCATTTACCTCTGCAACTGCAAGACACTACGAAGTTACAAATTTGCCCCCATAAAACTTTCAAGATGGCCACGTCATTTATTAATTATTATTAATTTAGGATAGAGAATTTACGAGAGAAAATATTTTTATTTTGTTTTTGAAGAGGAAGGATTTCATCACTTCAAAAACGTGGGTGGCGATTAAGAATATTATTGGATTGATCGTAAATTGAGATTACAATAGAATTATAATTATTAAATCAATAAATTTAAAATATATTAATTAAATAATTTTGATCAGTAGTATAAATAGTCAGTGTTAGTGTTCGTAAAGACAAAAACTATTCATTTTCATGCTAAGAATATATTATGAAAAATTGTGGTTTTCCACTTATTCCTAAAATGGTATCCAAAATAGATGTTGGAGTCAACTCAATTCGAAACTGATTAAATTGGGTTCAGATTGAACCGAATCAAATCAGACCAGTTCCGAGTTGATGAACAATTTTTTTCCCAAAAAAAAAACATTATAAAGAAAATTTAAAAAAATTATTTGAAACCATCCTCAAGATACTAAAATTCTATTGCAAACAATTAAGAGGAAGTTGGTGAAAAATCTCCAATTAAAATATTTTTTTGCGTTCACTCCCTATCCACAAAATTGTGTTATTATATCAACAATTAAACAATATTTGAAATAGTATATTAAATGAGTTCAACTATAATTGTCCGGATAACAATAAATGTCCGCATTTACACTCCATTATAATATTTCTCCACCACTCCAATACACGTGTCCCCGTGTTAAATTCGAGTGCGTCCAAAATCAGAAACCCTGGGGGCATAGCGGTGAAATCACACCCATGTATCTTTAAAGAGAGACCTCGAAATTTGTCGCTTAGGGGAGATGCCCTTCACCTGGTTCCGCTCTCAAAGTTGAGGCTTTCAAGAAATTCCAACACGTGTCCCCCCGTCCTTGGAATAAGCCACGTGGCGCAGCGTTTGTAGGATGCGTGATCGCACGTGAAGTGGGACCCATGTCTGCGTATATTTCGTATGTACACCTTGGTATGATATAATTTAATGTACGTATGAATACAAAATTTATATTTTCCGAAAAATAAATTTTAAATATTCCTTATGTCCTAAATAAAATATTACTCCTTAATTGAGGTTGTTATTATATATACACATATAAAAAATATTTTGAGACGGTTTTATGAGTCAATTTCGTAAGACATATTTTTTATTTGAATTATTCATAAAAAATAATATTTTTTATTATAAATATAAATGAAATTTATTTATTTATAAATAAATAAATATGAAATCGTCTCAAAAAATTAACCCTAATTAACCCTGTATATATAAATGAAACATAAAAGTTGGTCCTGGAAAATATATATTATATTTGTTGAAAAATTATTTAAAAATGTGTTAAATATTTGTGTTGAAAATGTGAATGTTGAATGTTGAAAATTAGGTAAAATTAGGTGTTGAATATTGAAAATTAGTGTGTGATGATGTAGGTAATGATGTATTTTATTTTTGGATTATTTGTAAAAATTTTCTATAAATAGATCTCTCATTTGTGAAGAAAATCACAATTGAGTTGAGAGAAAAATATTATAAAGTGTGTAGTGTGATAATTTTGAGAGTTTGAGATTTTTACTTTTTTACCGTAAATTTTTACTTTTTCACAACACGTTATCAGCACGAAGCTCTAAAAGTCCTCCATATTTTTCCAAGCTCCGAACAGAAGAAAAAGGTAACAAAAGTAATAATATTTATTTTACTGTTATTTATTTATTGTTTATATATGTAATATATAATATAATGTTATTGTTAGAAATAATAAAAATAATTTTTTCAAAAACTTGTTATAAATCCTGGGAGGATGTTAAGACGACATCCCACACTCCCGGTAAGGGATACGACAAGTATAAAAGCCTATAAGGTTTTTTAAACAAAATAACTTATGACACCTAATTATAATAATGTGATATGATATACATAATTATTTAAATATGACTAATATTATATACACCATATTATTACCATAAAATTATACAAATACATACATTTATTTTCTTATACACCAACGGTAATAAACGGTAACAAAACGGCTAGTTTTTGCTCTATAAATACAATCTCACAAATACATTCAATCACTCCAACTTTCTCTTCTTCTCTAAAAATTATTCTTCATCAAATTTTCGAAGAAAAAAAGAAGATGGCTTTCACGAGGTTATTTTTAATTATTTTGGTTATCATACTCACCAGTCTTGTATTTATCGGAGAATATCCTCCTCGTGTGTTTTCTTTATTTTTACGAATACTTGTACTTGTTGTTTATCCATTACTTTGTATTGCAATATTCATTAACTAATAAAATGCATCGTAATTTTTAGTACCACCATGGCAAACTTGGCAAAGCTCGAATTCATCGCTCTTGATATTACTGGGAAAAACTATATGCCATGGACTCTTGATGTAGAAATGCATCTTGAGTCATTGGGTCTAAGCGAGACCATTAAAGAAAATGGTATATCTTCATCACAAGAAAAAGCAAAAGCTATAATATTTTTACGACGACACCTTGATGAAGGTTTAAAATGTGAATATCTCATCGAAAAAGATCCCATGGCTCTGTGGAAAGGATTAAAAGAGAGATTTGAACATATAAGGGAAGTTATACTTCCGACCGCCCGTGATGAATGGAATATGTTAAGATTCCAAGACTTTAAAAAAGTCAGTGATTACAATTCAGCGATGTATAGAATAATCTCGCAGTTAAAATTTTGTGGACATGAGGTTACAGAATCGGAAATGCTTGAAAAAACATTTTCCACGTTTCACGCATCAAATATAACACTACAGCAACAATATAGAGTGCGTGGATTTGCGAGATATTCTGAACTCATCGCCTGTCTTCTTGTGGCGGAAAAGAACAACGAGCTATTAATGAGAAATCATCAGTCCCGACCCACTGGATCAACAGCATTTCCAGAAGTAAATGCTGTAAGTAAAAATGAATTTAAACCTGGAAACCAAAATCAAATTCAAAGACAAGGTTTTGGTCGAGGTCGAGGTCGAGGTCGAGGTCGTGGACGTGGACGTGGACGAGGAAGTGGTCGTGGTCGTGGACGCGGCCGTGGTTTTGAAAATAATCGAGATAGTTATTTCTATAACTCATCTCAAAATAACGTCCCAAACCATCCACAGAAAAGGCATCAAGAAAACATGAGTGTTAATGAAAATCACTCGAAAAGATTTGAAAGTTCTTGTTTCAGATGCGGTACTCCAGGACATTGGTCTCGTATTTGTCGAGCCCCTGAGCATCTTTGCAAACTTTATAAAGAATCGATAAAGGGGAAAGAAAAGGAGACCAACTTCACTGAGCGAAGTGACCGTTTGAGTGATTCAACTCATTTTGATGCTGCTGATTTTATGAATGATTTCTCTGGAAATGATCAATATGTTGGTGGGATAGAAATGAACAATATTGATGCTGCAGATTTTCTCAATGATTTCTCTGAAAATGAACAATATAGTGGTAGAATATAAATGTACAATAATTTATTTTTCATGTATTTATATGATAATGTTTTATTGTACAATTATGATATGTGTTATATTTAAATATGTATTGTCATTAATTTTTTTTCATTGCATATTTTTTGAAGTTCAAATATGGAAAATGCTATGAGCAAAGCTGAAGTTTGCATACCCGATAGTGGTACAACGCACACTATCCTCCGAGATAAAAGATATTTCTTGGAACTAAAACCAACAAAAACAACGGTGAATACAATATCAGGTCCTGTAGACTTGATTAAAGGATGTGGTAAAGCACAATTTTTGTTACCTAATGGTACAAAATTTTTGATCAATGATGCTTTATATTCACCACAATCGAAAAGAAATTTGTTGAGTTTTAATGATATATATTCCCATGGGTATGATACTCAAACAATGAATGAAGGGAATGAGAAATATATGTGTCTTACCACATATAAATCAGGAAAGAAATATGTGATTGAAAAACTACCAATGCTCCCTACTGGATTGCATTATACACATATACGTCCCATTGAATCAAACATGGTAATTGATAATTCTTCAATATTAACCAATTGGCATGATCGATTAGGACATCCTGGTTCAACAATGATGCGAAGAATTATAGAAAATACACATGGTCATCCATTGAAAGACCAGAAGATCTTTCAGAATAATAAGTTTCAATGTAAAGCATGTTCTCTTGGAAAACTTATTATAAGACCATCACCAGCCAAAATCCAAACTGAATCACCAATGTTTCTTGAACGTATTCAGGGTGATATTTGTGGACCAATCCATCCACCATGTGGACCATTCAGATACTTTATGGTATTGATTGATGCCTCCAGCAGATGGTCACATGTATGTTTATTGTCAACTCGAAATGTTGCATTTGCAAGATTACTTGCTCAAATAATAAAATTGAGGAATCAATTTCCCGATTATACAATCAAGAAAATTAGACTTGATAATGCTGGTGAATTTACTTCCCAGACTTTCAATGATTATTGTATGTCTATGGGAATCATTGTTGAGCATCCTGTTGCTCATGTACATACTCAAAATGGATTGGCTGAATCATTGATTAAACGTCTGCAAATGATTGCTAGACCAATGATTATGAAAACAAAGCTCCCTATTTCTATATGGGGACATGCAATTTTACATGCTGCTTCATTAATTCGCATCAGACCAAGTGCATATCATAAATACTCCCCATTGCAGCTTGCATTTGGTAAAGAACCAGACATTTCTCATCTGAGAATTTTTGGATGTATGGTGTATGTGCCTATTGCACCACCTCAACGAAAGAAAATGGGACCTCAAAGAAAGATTGGAATTTATATTGGTTATGATAGTCCATCGATCATTCGATATCTTGAACCACAGACAGGCGACGTGTTCACAGCACGTTTTGCTGATTGTCATTTTAATGAGGAAATCTTCCCAATGTTAGGGGGAGAACAGAAACATACCGAAAAAGAAATTACATGGTATGTATCATCATTGTTACATCTGGATCCAAGAACAAAACAATGTGAAAAAGATGTACAGCAAATTGTGCACTTGCAAAGAATAGCAAATCAAATACCAGATGCATTTGCAGACACAAAAGGGGTAACTAAATCATATATACATGCTGCAAATGCCCCTGCTCGAATTGAAATTCCGAAGAAACAAATTGAAGATAGTCATGATGTCATTAAACGCCTGAAGCGTGGAAGGCCAGTTGGTTCCAAGGATAAAAATCCTCGAAAAAGAAAATTCATAGAGAAACACAATGATCACAAAATAGAGAATGATGTTCCTGAAGAAACACATAATGATCACAAAATAGAGAATGATGTTCCTGAAGAAACACATGATGATGAAAATGTTTTGTCAGAACCACAAACTGACGAGAATCATGAAATCTCTATCAATTATATTAATACTGGAAAAATATGGAACCGAAAAGATATAGAAGAAATTGATGATATATTTTCTTATAATGTGGCAATCGACATCATAAATGATAATGAAGATCATGAACCAAAATCTTTTGGTGAATGTAAAAATCGGCAGGATTGGATAAAATGGAAAGATGCCATCCAGGTTGAATTGGATTCGCTAAATAAACGTAATGTTTTTGGACCTATAGTCCTTACACCTGAAGGTGTAAAACCTGTTGGATACAAATGGGTTTTTATTCGAAAGCGAAATGAGAAAAATGAAATAGTAAGATATAAAGCTCGACTTGTTGCACAAGGTTTTTCTCAAAGGCCTGGAATTGATTATGAAGAAACGTATTCTCCTGTGATGGATGCAATTACGTTTCGGTATTTGATTAGCTTGGCAGTATCTGAAAATTTAGAAATGCGTCTTATGGATGTTGTTACAGCCTACTTATATGGATCACTTGATAGTAATATATATATGAAAATCCCTGAAGGATTTAAGATGCCTGAAGCACAAAGTTCAAAACCCAGAGAATGTTATTCTGTGAAATTACTAAGATCATTATATGGGTTGAAGCAATCCGGCAGAATGTGGTATAATAGGCTAAGTGATCACTTGATGAAAAAGGGATATGTAAATAATTCAATATGCCCTTGTGTTTTCATTAAGAAAACAACATCCGGATGCGTAATTATTGCTGTATATGTTGATGATTTAAACATCATTGGAACAAATAAGGAAATTCAAGAAGTTGTGTCATACTTGAAAGAAGAATTTGAAATGAAGGATCTTGGAAAAACCAAGTATTGTCTGGGTTTACAAATTGAACAAAAAGAATGTGGAATATTTGTTCACCAGACAAATTATACAGAAAAGATCCTTAAACGTTTTAATATGGACAAATCAAATCCTTTAAGTACTCCAATGGTTGTTAGATCATTAAACATAGAAAAGGATCCATTCCGTCCATGTGAAGATGATGAAGATATTCTTGGTCCAGAAGTACCATATCTAAGTGCTATCGGTGCCCTTATGTATCTTACAAATTGTACAAGGCCTGATATATCTTTTGCCGTAAATTTATTGGCAAGATTTAGCACATATCCAACAAAGAGACATTGGAACGGAATTAAACATATATTCCGTTATCTACGAGGAACGACAGACTTGGGACTTTTGTATTCAAAAGATGCTAATCCAAGTATAATTGGTTATGCCGATGCTGGATACTTATCTGATCCACACAAAGCACGTTCTCAAACTGGATATGTATTTACTCGTGGAGGCACTGCAATTTCTTGGCGTTCACAGAAACAAACACTTGTAACAACTTCATCAAATCATGCCGAGATTATTGCACTACATGAAGCAAGCCGTGAATGTGTGTGGTTAAAATCAATGACTCAACATATCCAAATCTCATGCGGATTATCATTCGACGAGAAGCCTGTGATACTATATGAAGATAATGCTGCATGTGTTGCTCAAATGAAAGAAGGATACATAAAAAGCGACAGAACTAAACATATTCCTCCTAAGTTCTTCGCATTCACCAAGGAGCTTGAGAAGAATAAATGTATTGATGTTCGTCACATTCAATCAAGTGAAAACTCATCAGATCTCTTCACAAAGGCACTTCCTACGACAATATTCAGAAAGCACATATATAATATTGGGATGCGCAATCTACGAAATTTGTGAAGAATTGTTCGTGTCAACATGAGGGGGAGTTTACGTGACTGCACTCTTTTTCCCTTACTATGGTTTTTATCCCAATGGGTTTTTCCTAGTAAGGTTTTTAACGAGGCAGTATAAAAACACGTAATGTATACAATCATTATGATCATCATCACAAGGGGGAGTGTTGAAAAATTATTTAAAAATGTGTTAAATATTTGTGTTGAAAATGTGAATGTTGAATGTTGAAAATTAGGTAAAATTAGGTGTTGAATATTGAAAATTAGTGTGTGATGATGTAGGTAATGATGTATTTTATTTTTGGATTATTTGTAAAAATTTTCTATAAATAGATCTCTCATTTGTGAAGAAAATCACAATTGAGTTGAGAGAAAAATATTATAAAGTGTGTAGTGTGATAATTTTGAGAGTTTGAGATTTTTACTTTTTTACCGTAAATTTTTACTTTTTCACAACAATATTGAAATGGTGATGAAAATAAGATTTGAAATGCGTGCGCAGCACGAGCCATCTGGTCTCTGTAACCCATCAATGGTGACAAATGGTCAGTCACGTGTCAGCTTATCATCTCATCTTCTCTTTTGTCCGTTTCTGCCCAATTATGTGTGCACCAAATACAAAGTTTGAGGAAATTCATAATTGTTTTGTATTACACATTTTTAATTAGAAGATGAATTTTAGAAATATTTTTATACAAAATATCGAAATGGATTGTTAATTTATCTCACAATATCTAACTATTTTTATAACGCATCTTATGCCTCGAGACACGTCACTCGTGCATAGGAGTGTGCAATCGATCTATTCGGTGATCGACCGAACCGAATAGACATATAACCGATTTTATTTCAGAATAACCGAACTGACCGAATTAATCATAGAAACCGAATTAACCGAACCGAAATAACCGATTTTTTTTTAAAAAAAATGTGAATTATAACCCAAAAAAAAAAAAAAAAAAAAAAAAAAAAAAAAAAAAAGAAAAAGAAAAAGAAAGCATGAGGGCATGACTATCTTAAACGATACAAACTCAAAGAAATTACAATCAAACTTGAAGATATTACGATCAAACATAAACGATACAAACTTGAAGATATTACAATCACCAAAACGTAAGCATGAGTGCATGACTATCTCGAAGGAAATCAAGTCTCTCATCATAATATTATTGTGCAATAGTTGGAGAACTTTTCTTCATCAAGTTTGATTTTAAGAACAGGAAACTGCTGCTCCTTCATGGTTTGAATGGGTGCTGGACCATGAAAAATTCCTCCAAAACCATATACTTTTGTGCTTGTCGTGGTGCGACATTACTTGGATTCTATTATTCTCAGCAATTCCCACATAATCTTCACGTCCTCGTATCCACAACTTTGAATGTCATTATGCAGTTTCAAAAGCCCGGCACCTCGATAAATCAAAATTCCAAAACACACGAAAAAGAACATAAGATAAGATGTGATAATCTTTGTTTATCGTAGAAAAATGAGTTAGCATCAACCATGGATGGACATAGAATAATGTTCGAGAAGTAAGAATTCAGAAGATGAAACAAAGAGCATAATAAAATACATGACAAAATGTTTCATTTATCATTCTCACTTACGTATTTCATTTATGATTTATGACATACAAGTAAAATAATTTAGAAGTTTATAGCAATAAAAAAATTATAAATATAACATTTTTATAAAAAAAAAACTTACGATCTTCTAGGTTTTCCATATCCTCCAAAGTCTTTTCAACATTAATTGGTATTGGGCATGAACGGAGCCAATCTTGTGTGCAGACAAGGCTTTCCGCTATCTTAGGAGTCAATGAACTCCTAAAACAATCAAGTACTCGGCCACCAGTACTAAAAGCAGATTCTGAAGCAACAGTTGATATTTGAATAGCCAACACATCACGAGCAACTTCAGAAAGTATGGAAAATCTATGACCATTTTGCTTCCACCATCCCAAAATATCAAAATATTCAGAATATTCCTCAACCATTTCATTTAGATATCTATCCAATTCTGAAATATTACCATCACCAAAACTCTGCGCCTTTTGCTTTTTGTACTTCTCAAGAATTGATTGTCTTTTTAAATATGTGCAGGTTGTGCTAAACATCTGTACATTGAACCTCATTATAATTTAAACGACCACCCAACTTCATACACCCACTAATCGAAAACAGAACCAGCGAACACAATCATAAATCCATCATGGATTTAGATTTATTGCACCGTAATAAAACTTAAGATTAATCCTAAAAAAACTATAAAAAAAAAAAAAACCAACCTAACACAAAAACTGAAAATTGAATTAACTAGCACACTATCTCATCATCCTCAGATCCATTTACAATCACTGCGAAAGAAGGGGCAGCACATGAAGAGCAAATCAACGGCAGAAATTTCAGAAGAAAACATACTTCTTCAAGAAATTCAAAGTCCAAAAAAGCATAGATGCAAGAGCACTTGTACTAATAAATAAAACCAACATTGTCACCTCTGGCCAGCTTGTTTTCGTTGTTGAAGAGCCCGCTCAGCACTTGCCTCCCGCACTCATCCGTCACCTTCGAAGCCCGTCTGCGTGAAATTTCCTTCGCTTAAGATGCCTTCTCAATTAGGTCAAATGAAACTTATAATGGGTTGACAAGTTTGGCATATATATTAAAAGTTGGGCTTCTTTACCATTAATTTTTAATTATCCATTTACAATTTAAATTAATATAAATTATATTTTTCGGTTTAACTGAATTTTTAAAATTAGAAGCGAAACCGAACCGAATTAACCGATTTTTTAAAATGTCAAAACCAAATGTCTGAATTAACCGAACCGATTTTTTTAATTAATTCGCTTCGGTCGGTTAATTCGGTTTAACCGAAGTTTTGCACACCTCTACTCGTGCATATTTATTTTGCGTTTTGATTTATTTACGTAAAATTTTCTGTGTTAAATTATTCAGCCGCACGTTGTCTTAGGTATTACAATACCACGTTTAATATTAAATCTGAAACACTCAACTATTCAATTATATAGTAGTTTTATGTTAAACATTTCTTCCAGTATTCTTTTACTTTCTCTGTATCAATCATGCATATAACTCTTTCAAACTAGGATAAAATATCTTGAGTAGGTTTCTTGTAAGACGGTCTCACGAATTTTTATCTGTGAGACGAGTCAAACCTACCGATATTCACAATAAAAAATAATACTCTTAGCATAAAAAGTAAAACTTTTTTATTTATGACCCAAATAAGAGATTTGTCTCACAAAATACGGCCCGTGAGATCGTCTCACACAAGTTTTTGTCAAATATTTTAGGGATAAATACCATATTAAAATCAAATCTTATAATATGTAGAGATAAGTCAACCAAAATATTGTCATCTAGAAATAAATCAAGTTAGATCTTTTAATCTAGAAAGACAAAATCTTATATTGATCATATCAATTTAGCAAAAATACTAAAGGAATAATAATATGTTAACTATAAATTCTTAAATATATTATATGAGTGTTAATCTAAATTATATAATTGTTTGTATCAATCATAGTCCTATTATTACCTTTTAAAATGCTCAATAGGGAAGGTGATTCCTCTTTTTGTATACGGATTGGAAGAAAAGGTAAAGTTAATGTGTCAAAAGCCAATCTTCTACTCGATCTCTCTCTGCATAATATAATATAATTACATTTATATAACCAAAAGAAATGCTTTATTCTGTACGTTATATTTTTTGTTTTGGAAATTGCTGAGAATATATAAATTCAATATATACACATTGATTCATCGTTTATATAACAAAAAAACATTGTATGAGAAACAAAAATTAAAATATGTTTTTTCATAAGATTTTTGTAAAAATTTTATGAATTTTTTTAAATAAAAAAATTGTTCTTCGTTTGTGTATTTTGTACGTGTTATTATCTTTGTTGAAAAAGAATCTAAATTTGTTTGAATCGTAAATATTTTTTGTTTTAATATAAAAAACCAAAGGAAAAGAAAATTGAGAACCCAAATGGGCAAACGTTATAATCTTTCCATTTCATAACCTATCATTTTCAAAGCCTCTTCTCGAGTTAAGCAACCAAATTTTGTTTCTTTCACAAGACCGATTTTCAATTATTTTTCATTTTTCTCCTTTCCGAAAATAAAAATATAATTTATCATAACTATATCTGTGACACAAATACTAATAAACGGTCATTATTTTTTACGTTAATTTTTCTGTAAATACACTTATGCAAAATTAATTTTGCTTAATTTTGCAGTAAATACTAAAGGCAGAGCTTTTTCACAATATTCTCAAACTTATTCTCAAACCCCACATTAACCAAATAGCAATTTCACATTTTAAAGACATGAAGAAATCTCAGTCGTACTTTGCTAATAATATCTGGGGAACAAGTCAATTTAAAGTATCTAAATTGTGATGTTTACTTTTTTCTCATCTAACTTAACATTAAATTGTGTTTTAGTCATGTTACTGTGTTTTTTATTGGTTTATAAACTTCTATCGTCTTAGTATTGACACGACGTCAGACACATAATCAATTTTTTTTATATTAAATCAACGATTTTCAATGTCACATCAATATTTTACACTTCGATATGACTAAAAACAACCAAACGCCAAATTACTATTCGAATATCAGCAAAAATACTGTCAAATGATCCTTACCTTATTTTTTTTAATTGAACTGTGGATTGGATGATGGTTCTCTCTACTTGCAGGCTTTCATTTTCCTGCCATAAGATGCCATTGGAAAAATTGGGTTCGGGACCATTGTTGGAATTTTTGATGTTGGTGGTATTGTCCAAATTCAGGTCTCATTCATCTTTTTCTGGAGAATGACTTCCAAACGAGCGACAATTTTGAATTATTGGCTTTAAAAGAAAAAAATTAGCGAAGTCATGGCTTACAAGTTGCGACTTTGCGATAGCTTCTTCAATGGCGTTATTACCTTTTTTAAAGAATTGACATTTTGTTTCCATCGTTTAGGCTCCATTTCAATGCCTTATAATTCCGTTTGTTGTGATAATATATATTTTTTATTTATTGAATAAATTTAAACCATTTGATTTAGCTTCCACATATTTTAATAAAAGCTGTTTATGAAATCTTTGCTTTTTTTTTTTTTGGCCCACACACTTCTTTTTTAAATAACCTACAAAATGAATCTTAGGTAGGTTATACTTGGATTATTGTATCTGAGATTATTGAATTTATTGATTTCAAATTCTTTGATTTGTGTAATCGACAAATTTGAAGTGAATTTTATATTTATCTTATATCAAGTTATGTAATTTTAATAAGGCAAAAATTCGTGTGAGACGGTCTCACGAGTCGTATTTTATGAGACATATCTCTTATTTGGGTCATCCATGAAAAAATATTACTTTTCATTGTGAATATCGGTAAGGTTGACCCATCTCATAGATAAAGATTCGTGATACTGTCTCACAAGAGACCTACTCAATAAGACAAAAACTTGTGTGAGACGGTCTCACGAGTTGTATTTTGTGAGACGGATATTTTATTTAGGTCATCCATGAAAAAATATTAATTTTTATTGTGAATATCGTTAAGATTGACCCGTCTCACAGATAAAAATTCGTGAGACTGTCTCACNAGATATTTTATTTGGGTCATCCATGAGAAAATATTAATTTTTATTGTGAATATCGGTAAGATTGACCCGTATCACAGATAAAAATTCGTGAGACTATCTCACAAGAGACCTACTATTTCAATAATAATTGTGACTTGATTTCAAAAACACCCATTAAATCCATCTCCAAATCAAATATCTACTTCAATCAAATCCATTAACTCAAATACCACTCTTAATTATTTTTAATATGTGCATTTGAAAACATCTTGTGTTTCATACCCAATTACCCATATAAGTACAAAATGCCACCCATATTTTAAGTTTTATATTTGAAGTATATCTATACTATTATATTAAGTGTGAAGACATGATAATAACTACCTAAAGAGGACATCAACTTTTTTTTCCAATTTTACCCTTATATAAGATAATATTACACTTTTGTTTTTTATTTTTTTTTAAATTTCAACACACACTTTTATTTTTATTTCAACAATTCAAATATCAATTTAGNTATATAAAATAATATTACACTTTTGTTTTTTATTTTTTTTTTAAATTTCAACACACACTTTTATTTTTATTTCAACAATTCAAATATCAATTTAGTTCCTCCATAATCTGTCAAATTTCACTTTAGTCTATCGATAATAATAAAAAAGATTGTACACACACGTATCATGTGTGTATAGTAACTAGTATTGAGAAAATATGTCCTTGTTTTTTTAAAAAAAGAAAGTATCCTGAAAATTTATGTCTTTTAAATAATAAAAAAATATGTTAGTTCGCGTGCTACTTGAATAAAACCAGTTGTTACATTACCATCAGTGGCATGACTTATTGGCCTAGTTGAAACCAGCTACATGAACTATGAAGGGACGAAATCACACCCCAAGAGGTAGTTTGATGATGAACTCCTGTCAAGACGTCAGATATTCAATATATCTTTGTTTATGTCATTCTAGCTTTGAGTCCGTCAGATATGGTTTGTCCAGTGTGGTTTGCTTGGTCAGTGTTGTTTGCAATCTATCACGTTGATTTTTTGGGTTTACTTAGTACACACCAAAGAAAACGACTGTGGGTTCCAAAATTAAAAATAAAAATGAAGGGATGGAATCATTACCGATTTCAGGTGATTTAATAATTCCAGCCAAGTTGAGATCCAGTGGATCATAGTTTCAAAACCCAAACCAATAAAATATTAATGGGCTAATTTAAATTAAACCCAATTTTACTTAAAAAGGAAACTCCACCTTAACCCTAGCATATAACCATGTTGGTAGCTCTGATGTCCACCCGCTTCCACTCAAAAACTACGCTCCATTTAGTCGAACAATGCCTCCAAAGTTTGATCCGTCGCAGGTTGTCGACGTATTTGTCCGCGTCACCGGTGGAGAAGTCGGCGCCGCTAGTTCCCTTGCTCCTAAAATCGGTCCCCTTGGGCTCTCTCCAAAGAAAATCGGTGAAGACATTGCGAAGGAGACGGCCAAGGATTGGAAAGGTCTCCGCGTCACCGTCAAGCTTACCGTACAAAACAGACAGGCTAAAGTCACTGTTGTACCCTCCGCTGCCGCCTTAGTCATCAAGGCATTAAAGGAGCCCGAGCGTGACAGGAAGAAGACGAAAAACATCAAGCACAACGGGAATATCTCGCTGGACGACGTTATCGAGATCGCGAAGGTGATGAGGTCCCGCTCCATGGCTAAGGATTTGGCTGGCACCGTCAAGGAGATTCTCGGCACTTGCGTTTCTGTTGGGTGTACCGTCGACGGAAAGGATCCTAAGGATTTGCAGCAGGAGATCACCGATGGAGATGTGGAAATTCCACAGGACTGAGATTGAGATGAGGTTAAGTACGAATATTAGTTCCCAGCATTGATTGTTTCTCGTTGTCATTGTGTTTTGATTACGATATGAAAAAAATATATATTTTGATTTGGAAACTTCGTGCGGATATGTACTATTGGAGTACCTTTAGATAAACAATGCAATTTGAAGAAGGGTGATGTTTTCTCGAAATGCGACTTAATTGATTGCGGGACTGGTTTTCTTTTTGTTAATTTGTATGCATCCTATTTTGCATGACACATGGTCGTTACGTAAACAATATATGGTTATCTTGAATTTGTTAAATGTACGTGGTACTGATTGGATAAACTACATTTGATTTTGATGTTTCGTTGAGTATGTTCAATTGATTAATCTTGAAGGCTATTTTGGATGCAATTTAGCGGAGTGAAGGGCCGGAGTAGTTCAAGTAACTCCTACACAGGTGCCCTTTGAAAATAAAATTTCAGCTCTAACTAGATTGATAAGAGTATCATGAGCTCTCAAACAATTTTAGTTTATCTGTTTTTTTTTTCATGCATCAATCAAAGGTTAATTAGATAATGAGAGAACAAAAAGTTCTTTTCAGCATATGATATTCGATGTCGAAGTATGTAATTGATAAGAAAATTATGGATAAAGTTGTGATTTAATAACAATAATTTTTCTATCATAGTTTGTCCTTTGAGTGGCTTGATGAGAACTTGGACATATGTTAAAGATACTTAAATCTAGCTCCTTTATAAGGTACTCATATTCTACGTTAGCTTAGTCAATCTTGAGCTCGAACTTAATTTGATCAAATCGTTTGGAATCTGCCCTAAATGCTTGGACGTGAAATCTTTTTATTCCTCACATAGGCGTTGATGTTGTTGGAAACTATTTTATTTTGTCTCTAGTTTAAAATTTTGTTCTTTCCCCCTGTTGTGGTCTTATTCATGATCTTGGGTTGATTGTGTCATTTGAGAAAATTCTTGTTTATTTTTTGTTATGAAAATCCCCGTGTTTTTGTACATGAGACATTGTGAAAATCAATGACAAAACAATGAACATCTGTTAAAAGTTGACATAAGAGCCTAAGGCTCAACAGCTCTTTGAGATGAGAGTCCATTGATTAGCTGTTTTTATCGTGGTGCATATGCTCTCTCAGATTAGCTGTTTTTATCGTGGTGCATATGCTCTGATATATATNAGCGAGTTATCAATCTTTCAGACACATTATTCAGGATCATCTTCCTCTTCATCAAGAATGGTGGGACAAGTTGGTAAATTACTTGAAGAATTACTTACAAAATTAAAGAGAGAAAGTACATTGAAAAAATAAAACTGTAATTTAAAACCGTAAAAAAAATGTAATTTAAAGACAGAAAGTATAGTAACAAAATTAAAATGAAAGTACAATGACAAAATAAAAATGTGATTTATTTACCTTCCACGTCACCTCACAACAATCTTCGCGAGCACATCAATTTATATCCACATATATGGGGTGGGTATTATAGGACCCATGACCCGCCCCATACCCAGACGGGTCTCAAAAATTGGACCCGAGACCCGCCCCATGACCCATTTAGTATGCCCAAACCAGATGGGGTGGGTCCATTGCGGGTCTGGGTAAAACCCGGACCCATTGACATCCCTAGTTTTATTCATGATCTTGGGTTGATTGTGTCATTTGAGAAAATTCTTGTTTATTTTTTGTTATGAAAATCCCCGTGTTTTTGTACATGAGACATTGTGAAAATCAATGACAAAACAATGAACATCTGTTAAAAGTTGACATAAGAGCCTAAGGCTCAACAGCTCTTTGAGATGAGAGTCCATTGATTAGCTGTTTTTATCGTGGTGCATATGCTCTCTCAGATTAGCTGTTTTTATCGTGGTGCATATGCTCTGATATATATNATTATTTTCACGACATAATAAATCACATAAAAAAAATGAGTTACTAGCTCTCCAATAAAAAGTCTTGACATCCTCAAAAATANTAAAGCGTGAATAATTTTTCTTATTGTTCATTTAAATAATTTTTTGAATATTCATAACTTCATTGAAACCATTTAAATTTGAAAAAATTCAATTGTATATGATAATTGGGTATTTGGGTAGGGTATGAGTATCCGATAATCCGATGGGTATGGGTATGGGTATGGGTATGAAATTCAATACCCGATAGGTATGGGGATGAATTTAATAAATGGATATGGGGATGGATGTATGAAATCCGACCCATACCCTACCCATTGTCATCCCTAAATGTGAGTCATCCGTATCGTCACATCATCTTTTATCAAGCCCCTGCAAGTGATTTATCAGTCGAACATGAAACTGATGCTGGAGCATGAATATGTCGATCTTAAGTGGTGTATCAGTTTTTTCTTGCCCCTTCTCATTGAAGGCTTGTGTTATTTTGCTGGAGGTCTCTCATTTGCTTGTATAACACCCGAGATATCCGGTGAACAATCATTTGGATCATTTTTATAGGATCCATGATGGTGCCATTTGGCAGTCCAACATGAATCATAATTTTACCACGTCGGTTGGTGGTTGTTACAGATATTGGCAAGGCCGAAAGGTAAATATAGAAAGTAACTAAAAAGAAAGCAAGGAAATTGAGGTTGTCGGCTAGATGTGTTGTACACGTAATTCTTAGATGGTCAAATCGAGTTTTTTTTTTTTTTTTTTTTAGGATGAAATGAGTTACCAGGGGTTGTGTTTTGAGTGACAAAATAATGTCTTTTTTTAATCAAGAAATGATTTCAAGCACCCCAAGTGTAGTTGAAATATATATTGAACTTGAAACATTAATTTGTGATTTTCAATGTTTTTGTAAGCAAACATGCAAGATGGAATTAAACGATGGATTTTAAACCCAAGAAATCAATCACAACTGAGAGGAATTGATAGATCATTCTAGAACCAAGTTGTACAGACGAAATTTGTGGTGTGCCTTTGTGCCAAAGGATTAAGAAAACATTTATCATAATTTGTCACGACATCAATTTCATGCGAAGTATTGTACTGCAGTTTACCTGTTTTCAGGGGCATCTCATTTCTTCGTACGCACGTGTAGCATCTTGATACCGTCAATTTCTTTAAAATGCATGATGATATGTTATGTTTTGCATGCAATTGCCCTATTTAAACAACCTTGCATTTGCAGTTCTCTTCAAATCAGAACTGTTCAATTTCTCAATCTTTCTTGCTTTATTTTCATCAAAGAAAAATGGTGAAGGAGGCGTCACAAACTAAGTATTGGATCGAAATCGCCCCGTCTCACCTTATAGTCCCACAAAAACCTTGCCATTATCCTAAACTAGAAACCATCAAAGAAGATAGAGCAGAAGGAGGGCGACAAGATTTAGTGGTTGTCGAGTGGTTCTACCGAATCCTGTCTGCTTTCTTCTCGGGTTGTCCCAGAAATTTTCTTGGTAGAAAATCCGGCCATCAATTTTTGTTTACGGAACCTATGTGACCTACTTGGATTCTCGTTTCTGAAGAATGAGATGTAGCTAGATCGCGACCTTGATGTTTGGAGGTGAAAGTTGGAGTCTAATAATACATCTCCCCTAGTGTGTAAAGTGTATTTTATTTTTAAAAAATATTCATATCGAATATGTTATATATAAACCGAGTGTTGGAATAATGTGAATTTGCAGTTGCCACAATGTTGTGTACGTGGTTTTTTGTTTTTCGAGTTGGGAAGGTGTTTGTTACAATTAGGTCTTGAATCTGACACTTACGTCTCAAAATTCAAACTTTGGCGTGAGATGGAAGTGAAAAGTTGGAGTTTAATAATATTCCAGTATCCGGTCTAGTATGTGAAGTGTACTTGTGTTTCTAAAAATTATTCATATCACATATACCATATATAATTAATTTTTTTTTTAACTGATGGTATAACTAAACTTGGTGTTGACGTAATGTGAATTTGTAGTTGTCAGGTGTTGTTTATGTTTTTTTTGTTTTTTTTTGAGTTGAAAGAAAAGTTTATTGTAATTGATTTCTGAACTTATATATTTTATTTCAAGCTTTAAAATTTGATGACATATGAGTTATAAAATGAATGTTTGTATAAGGTTGTATTTGAATTGATGGATTTCAAATTCATTAATTTCAAATATATTCAAATATTTTTTTATGGTTTTAGAAAAACAAGATAATAAACTTTAAATCTACAACTTCCATATTTATATAATGTTTCATGTTAATTAGGATGAATTTCAAGTTCATTAAATAATAAATTATTTGAAATTCATTCTACTTTGTGTAATTAATGTGTAAATAACTAAGATGTGAATTTAAGATATCATTTATTGTTTCATGGTAAACAATAAAAATATAATCGAAATTCATGGATTTCAAATTCATCCGAATGCAATCTCTGCGGTTTTGAAGTTGAGTAATATGATATATTTATCACTTTCGGCCTTTTGAAGTCGAGCCATCTTTAAAGCACACAAGCTGATCTTAGATATGTTAGGATATAGGATTTATTTTTTAAAAAATTATGTTTTCTAGAAACTGATATTGGGATGAAGAAATCCTATGAAAAAAATGCTTAGAGAGCACCTTTTAGAAGTGGAAAGAAAAGAAAAGATGTTTTTTTCTAAAAAAAATTATTGAATCCAAATTTTTTTTAATAAATATTTTAGAGAGGCTCGGTAAAATATTTTTATTTTAAAATTACTAAAGTTCTGTTTTAACAAATACTTTAAAAATATTTTTAGTGGTTTATAAGTGAGAAAAACTCAAAGCATTTGTTTAGACAAGATTTTTGTAAAATGTTTACGACTTTTTTAAAAAAAATCTCCAAATATAATTTTTAAAGAATAATCGACAGATATTTTTTGATATTTTAAAATTAAAAAACTGTGGGTCAAAAAGGTAATAAAAGAAAATAATTAAAATGTTTTTATAGAATAGATGTCCAAACACCTTAATTAATTTTTATTATAAATTTTTATTGAATAGTTATTCAAATACATATTTATTGTTAAAACAACTTTTAAAATTTTTTATAATTTTTTAAAAAATTTTTTATAAAAATGTTTTATAAGTATTTGTGTAAACGAAGACTAAATTTCCTACCAAACTCACGTGTAGATGAAAAATCTTATATGCCAATCCTTATATTGAACAACACGTGTTTGATTCTCTCCTTAATATCTTCGCAAGTTCAATTTTGGAATTTCCAATATATCATACAAGTATGTTGTTAACTAATATAGCGTTTTTAATTATACACGTAAAAACTCCTATGAAATCGTCTCACGACTTATATTTGTGATTCGGATCTTCGATCCGTCCCAATCTATATAAAAATATTATTTTTTATGTTAAAAATATAATTTTCAATGTAATTATAGACCGAATCAATTTGTCTCACTCAAAAAACCTACTCTTTATGTATATAGCCACCACGACTTAACCGAAATGGAATATCCCAGGGAGAAACATCTATTTTTATTTATTTTTTAAATATAGGAGAAACGTGTATTTGAAGTTTGAACGTACGTAAAAGGGAAAAAAATATCCCACACTACCTCAATATTGTAATAAAAAAAAATGTAATTTTTATAAACCTTCGACGAAATACACGTGCCTGACGCACTTAGCATAATTTCAATATTCACGTGAGAACCGAAGTATTTAAACCAACAAATATTTATTTCGTAATGGCAAATTGTTTGAGGACAACTGCTGCAAATATCACCACAAAGAAACTGCTGCAAACGAATAACGACAGGTGGAATTATCTATTTGAGTGGTCGGCTCGGTCGTGGTGGCGGTGGTGATGAATAATCAACTGGTGTATTTTTATGGAAATTTTCAAACTTTGTCTTTATATATAATTTTATGCGATTTTAGTTTTCATATTGTAAAATTTCATTTTTAATCTGTTATTTTTTATTTGTTCGTAATTTGTTTCTTTTTTATGTGATAATGACATGAATCTGATATATTCATAATCAT
>NC_133308.1:3302150-3318086 GCF_012295235.1 Primulina huaijiensis | reverse complement strand
ATTTAGTTTTCATATTGTAAAATTTCATTTTTAATCTGTTATTTTTTATTTGTTCGTAATTTGTTTCTTTTTTATGTGATAATGACATGAATCTGATATATATATATATAAAACACAAAAATTTTTGTGAGACGGTCTCACGGATCAATTTCGTGGGTCGAATATCTTATTTGGGTTTTCAATTAAAGAATATTACTTTTTATTGTGAATATCGGTAGGGTTGACCCGTCTCACATATAAAGATTCATGAGACTATCTCACAAGAGACCTCTTCTATATATAAAAAAACGACTAAAACTCAATTATGCTTACACAACTAGGAGACCAAAATCGTAAAAAGTTAAAAACCGGGAAAAAAACTCCCATCTAAGTTTATTTTATTTATGCCATTTGTTCAAAAATATTTGTTCGTAAATGATTAATTATTGAGGCGCCAGAAGATGACATGGGGACCGGACACAACACTTTAATTATGTAAAGTGTGCCGTTAACTGAGTGGTGCTAATTAATGTACATGCACCGACTTTTTAGACCAAATTTTTGAATTAACGTGTGTGTGAGTTATTAGTATAGAACCAATCGTCAAAACATCATAATCCATTGGTAAAGATAAGTATCTTAGACTGATTGTCCGTCACACCATGCCCGAAATCGTTACCTTAAGCGCAAGGAGGGGATGTTAGCTGCCAATTTGGGTAATAATGGCCGAGTACATTTAATTATTAAATGTAAAACATGATCTTCATTACATAAAAAATTATTTTGTTTTTACAAAATTGACTTATGACATTATCTCGTGTGAGTTTGTGTGTGTGTAGACTCTTTTTTCCTACATTTGCTAGCTGTCTTTTTGGGAGCTAAAGTCTTTATGCGTAAATATAACCAAGTGACGGTTGAGGAAAAATGCTTTAATGTTTGAAAGTTACGAAAACGATATCTAAAATTGAATTATAATTTTTAACGATGAAATTTTATATGATAAAAAAAAGATGAACAAACAAGTAGTAAGTAACTAAGTATGATTTATCTCGAATATATGAATTACAAAAGATGTCAAGTTTGTTTATCGATATATTGCTAGAGTATAAATGAAGAATTCAGACGAGACATAATAATTTTGGTTAATTATGGACAAAAATATGCAAAGAATTCAATTCTAAAAAAATTATGTAATTTTAATTTCGACATTAGAAATGAGAATTTGTTGTATGGTATGTGCATTAAATAAGAAAAATATAAAATTAATCACACTTGCATAGAAAATGCAAAATAAAAATAAGAAACCTCTCAATCACAAACAAGCGAAAAAATTACGATTAAAACATTTTTATAGAATAGTTGTCAATACATCTCTTTAATTATTTTTTAATTTTAAATAATTTTTTATAGCATAGTTGTCTAAACACATCTTTATTCTTAAAACAGCTTTTAAAAGCTTTTACAAAAAAAATTTTAAAAATATTTTATAAGTACTTATTTATACGGATCATAAGCTTCAACTCACATGAAGAAGATGTTATTTTTAGTTTCGTATATATTTTATGATATTTTTAATTAAATCTGATATTTTGAGCATAAAAACTCATGCGATATAGTTTTACATATCAATTTTATAAACGAGTATTTTATTTTGGTAATCCAAAAAAAAAAATATTATTTTTTTATTCTAAAAATATTATTTTTATTGTAAATATAAATATAATTGACTCGTTTTATTAATAAAAATTCATGAAATAGTAAAATAATAAATTTTTGATGTAGGCATTTTAAAGGAGAAGTTGGTGAAAAATCCCCAATCAAAATATTTATTTGAGTTCACTCCCTATCCACAAAATTGTGGTACTATGTCATACAAAATGTGGTTCACTTCATGTGGAAATGTGATACTAAAAAAATACCAATGAACTGAACACAAAAAAATCGACGTTAGTAGACTGAAGATCAATTTCCCGTATTTTAAATTTAGGTTGACGAGGATGGTGTGGGACATGCAAGAGCATAAAAATTCGCGATCATTATATAAAGGTCGGCTATAAATTGGTCTAATTATTGCTCACCAATTAATTTATATTGGGCGGCTACAAATTTATATTAATATCCATTTTTTATACCGTTCAATTCATAACGTACACTTGAATGAGTGCGACATTTCCGTGGGAGGATTCTTGGATATAATAATAATAATAATAATAATAATAATAATTGGGAATGGATAAAGAAAATATTTTAGGTTTATGAAGTTGGATGGCTAAATAAAATCGAAAGAAAAAAAGAGACGAAAGTAAGAAATTATAATTTTTTTTTATCCTATTTGAATGGATTAATTGTCCTCATGAATAGTAGTTTTCTGATATATTTAAAATTTACCGACCACTAAAAAATGTAGTCGAAGACAATGCATTCACATATTAAGTGTTAGATTAAAGTATATTTGGACAAATACTTATAAAATGTTTTTTTAAAAGATTTTTATAAAAAGATTTAAAAATTGTTTTAAAAACAAACATGTGTTTCGACGATTGTTATATAAAAATGTTAACATGGTTAAAAAGTTTTGATTTTCTTCGTTGCCTACATTTTTAAAAACATCAAAAAAATCTCTAATTTTTCATTAAAAACTATACTCGAATAACATTTTTTTTAAAAATATTTTTCAAAAATCTTATCCAAATACATATTTTAAGTTTTTTTATTATAAAATATTAAAATATTTTAAATTACTTTTCCAAACTCATCCCAAAGTATTTATATTTTCAATTGAGATTAACGTTAAGAGATGAAAATCTCTATTAAATTTTTTTAAATATTCCACCACCTATTTAATTAAAATATTAAATACTATATATGTACATATAATTTGTTTTGTTAATTATTAATGTTAGTGCGTCTAATGATTAACATCTCTAGTTCGATGAGGAGGGAGAGATTAATAACAAATTGATTAAAATGATTGAGATATAATGATTTCACAAAAACTCTTATGATGCGGTCTAACGGATTAATTTTGTGAGACGAATATTTTATTTAAGTTATCCATAAAAAATTTTTACTTTTTATGTCAAAAATAATTTTTTATTGTTAATATGAACAGTGTCCGTGGAGCGATTTTTTTTTAAAAAATGGCTCTAGACTAATCCAAAGAATTCTAGCTTTGTATTTATTATTTAGTTTGTATTTGTTATTTATATTTAAAAAATGCAATTACATATTAAAAAAGGTTTAATTATTTAATATTAGTATTTAGTTTCTGGCTGCAGTCTTCTCTCAATAAATACCAGCCCGCCCTCCAGTATCAACAATCCTTAGTAGCAGCACTCTTCAGTCTTCACTACTTCTACACACAGATATTATCGATGGGGAAGGATTTAGAGGCGGAGCGTGCGGCGGAGTTCATCGCAGAATTCATCGCCACCCTTCTTTTCCTCTACGTAAGTGTGTACTGTGTGTTGACTGTTATTGGCTACACTAGGCAATCGGACACTGCAAACGGGCCTTCTACAGAGCGCTCATCGCAGAATTCATCGCCACCCTTCTTTTCCTCTACGTAAGTGTGTACTGTGTGTTGACTGTTATTGGCTACACTAGGCAATCGGACACTGCAAACGACGGCGATGGGTGAGGAGGCGTCGGGATCCTAGGCATTGCATGGGCCTTCGGCGGCATGATTTTCATATTTGTGTACTGCACCGCCGGAATCTCTGGTACGCCCTGGCTCCAACAAACACCCTTTCCAACGTTCCATTACCATAGTCGATTAATCGTTGTTGATTTTCAGGAGAGCACATCAACCCAGCGGTGACGTTTGGGCTGTTCCTGGGTCGAAAAGTGTCCCTAATCAGAGCGGTATTGTACATGGTGGCGCAGTGTTTGGGGGCGATCTGCGGCGTGGGGCTGGTCAAAGCATTCCAGAAAGCTTACTACTTGTATGGCGGCGGGGCAAACGTGTTGGCCCCGGGAATTAACAAGGGGGTGGGATTGGGAGCTGAAATTATTGGGACCTTGGTGTTGGTGTACACTGTGTTCTCTGCCACGGATCCCAAGCGAAGTGCTCGCGATTCCCATGTCCCTGTAAGCATCTAATCAAATCTAATCACGGCATTTCCACTAATCCTTGGTCTTGTGAATAATTAATTAATGCTAATAATATAATAATGCACAATTTAATTCATATTGCACAAACTAATAAAGGATTAGGTAAAAGTATGCTTTTTTAAAAAACTTTTATTACTATTTAACAGAGAAGTTATAATCGCGTTGTTATTGATATAAATAAAGATTACATTAAAAATATCGAAACAAACGTGATGAAGAATCGTCTTAACTAAGTGTGAACAATTTTATTTACTACTTGTCTTCTAATATTTAAATTTTGAGCAAGCTCTAGTTCCGGATAAATGCACGACAATGTATGGTAATGAGACCAAAATCGGTGAGGTCTTGTACATTCGAATAGATCGCATTGACTGAGATCTTTGAGTCTATCTTCATAATTACTTTGTCAATGCCCATATTTTTTTATCCAACTTAAAGTTAAGTAGATTGCTAGTGTTTCTGCTTTTTTTTTTTTTTTTTTTTTTTTTTTTTTTTTTTTTTTNGTTGCTCTTTGATGATAATTTGTTCTGCATATTATAAAAGAACCATCCGAGTCGTCTAGAATAACCAAACTGGATAACCTGAAGTATCTTAAACAATGATAACTATTTTTTTTTTGGAGTTCTAATATTTATTATAATTGATTTTTGAAATTAGATCTTGTCACAAATTTAGATTTTATTGTTATGACATGACTTGCAGAATACTTACCAAACTAACTATAGTCAAAAAATTTTCCCCGACAGATCAAAGTTTGACCAAGTTATTTTTCAAATGAAATAACAAGGTTTGGTGTATTAATTTTTGATTCACACATATATAAAAGAATTAAGAAAAATGGTGTATTAATTTTTGATGCATGCATGCAGTAGATTTTCTGGGTGGGGCCTTTCATTGGAGGTGCGCCGTACCATGAACACATACTGAGAGCTTCAGCTCTCAAGGCTTTGGGATCGTTCTGGAGAATTGCTTAAGTGAATCTTTGAATTAATAAATTCAAATAATATTGTCGTCACAGTAACATGAAAAAATAAATTCAAATAATATTCGTGAAACGAGTCAACCAGATCTATAATTATCTTGAAAAGTAATGCTGATACTTCTCATGAGTTCGGTCGGCCGTGAGACACAACAATTTTGATGATTTGAAATATATCATAATTAAAAAAATTATATTTATATAATAAGAATCTCAAAAGATATTATTGGATATGGAGAGATTTGATATATCAAATAAGTGCATCCACGATTTGAGCTGGAGTATAACTTCCATTGCCAAGCTAGAAAACTTATAAATATAGATAGCTTATAGGTGACCGAAAACAACATGGAATACACTCTATGCAACACACAAAATACACATATATTTTATCTATGATAATTCTTGGAGAATCGCAAGTTATTTCTCAAGGTTTAAAATGTGCACGAGATCGAAATATTCTAATGATATTCCGTCGATGATAAAATGGACAAAATATTATTAATATTATTTGTTCAAGAGATTTGTTTATTGTTCGATTCAGAGATACAACAACAAAAAGTTGTCTTATTTCCGCTGAATTTTTTCTTTCAATGAAAAAGTCGATATCTATGTTGCCTCTTCCTTGAAATGACATCTTTTAATTAAGAGATGTTGATGAGACAATTGATCTTATCTTGTTTCCCTCTTTAATTAATTATTATTACTTCTTTGCTCATGGAATTTTAGCCTTTAAAACTATAAATTAATGGAATCATTTTTATATTTATGCATTAATATGATTTTATTGATTTGTGAAATAGATTATAATCATATACTGTGTTCTAAAAACGGTTCTAGATCGACGACTTCTTTTAAAACACTGATCATATAACCACCATCACAACATGGTTGGTATATATCAACTAATTAGGCCACATGATTTTGTTTTGTCATCGAATGTATGTGTTCACGTTTAATATTACAATAATGTCTTTATTTGAGTTTTTTTTTTATAAATGAAATAGGTGACATTTAAATCTACTCGTTGAAATAATCGAAAGTAATTTTCTAAAGGGTCATACATTATTAAATATTAAACATTACAAAAAAAATTATTAATTTTTATGCTAAAAGTATTACTTTTTATTGTGAATATCGATAGGGTTGACCCCATATATAAAGATTCGTGAGACCGTCTCACAAGAGACCTACTCTTATTTGAATTTCGAAAAATATTTTAAGCATTTTAAGTTTTTCTTTTCTTTCTAGAGACCTCGCAAAACAAAACATGTGTGGTTTCGCGAACTCGCGCGACGATATTTTTTAATTTTTTGAGGATGCAATTCTATAATTTTTTAAGTCTGTTGTAACACATGATTGTAGTCTTATTGAGTTCGTGCCCTTGGTTCTTTAAATTTAAATATTAATTGTCTTCTGGTTTTCTAAACAATATTTTTGTATTAGCTTCATATTGTATTTTTACACTTACAAAATTATAGAAATAAGTAAAAAAAATTATACCTTTGAAATCTGTGATTTTGACTTCACCGTGGACTGCGTTTTTCGAATTAGAGAGTTGAGCTTCGGCCCATATTAACAAATCAGCCTTCACGGTCCAGTCCAGTCTTCACACGCTACTTTGGGCAGCTATAGGCCCAATGATAAGTGGTAAAAAGTAAAAACCCACCCAATCATACACACCATTCTGCTTGCCATTTTATAATAGAGTAGGTCTCATGTGAGACCGTCTCAAAAATTTAATAGAGTGGGTCTCATGTGAGACCATCTCACAGATCTTAATCTGTGAGACGGGTCAACCCTAACGATATTCACAATAAAAAATAATACTCTTAGCATAAAAGTAATACTTTTTCATGGATGACCCAAATAAGAGATCCATATCACAAATATGACCCGTGAAACCGTCTCACACAAATTTTTGTCTTTATAATATTTGAACACGATGCGCACGTCGTATATTTAAAATCTAGTTTTATAATATTCATACATAATAATTTTTTTATAAAGTATAAGAGTAATTTTTATTTAAATTCAAATTTTGAATTTATAATTTATTAATTTTTATTATTATTAATCACTAATTTATAATTATGTTTTTTTATTTAAAAAATAATGATATTTTGTGGGAAATAATTAGATATGACCAATATTCTAAAAAGCTCGCTTAAGCGCGCTTAAACTTGAAGCTCGAAAAAACGCCCCGCTTCGGAGAAATTGGAAAAAAGCGGTCAAACTATAGTTTGACCGAATTAAACGTAATTAAAACGTTTTATTAAGCGTACTTAAGCACAATTAATCACATCTATTTATTTTTTAATTTTTAAATTTTGAAGGTATGCCTTTTTATTTTAAAATAATAAATTAAGTTTATAATTTAGATGTTTATTTTTTAATTTTAATTATGATTAAGCGTGTCTGATAATGATTTGACAAATATTTAATATTTTTAATGTGGTCTAGTTGAAAAAATAAAAATAAAAATTGTAATTTTGAGATTTTTATGCTTCTATAAAAATGAGAATTAATGCATCATACTTAAATTTATCATAGTTATGTATTATTTTATCTATTTATTGGTTTAAGATAATTACAATTACACTAAAGATAAAAAAACGTTTTTTCACGCTTAAGCCTGTGTTAATCTCGCTTAAGCTTGAAAAGCTTGGAGCTCGACATCCGCGCTTTGGGGCGCTTCACGCTTTTTAGAACCTTGGATATGACATAAGAGACAAAAAATAATTATTATTTATGTCTCAAATTAATTATAGTAATATTTTATTATTATTATTATATTTTTTAACAAGGAAATCAAGAATTCTTGTATTTGAAGTTCCATCTAAGTAAAACTTTGGATTGTAATAATTGGTGGAGTATGTGAACGATTATGCAATGATTATAAATTTAAATGTTTAATTCCTCGTATCAACATTTCACGGGCAGATCTGTCACGTAAGATTTGCCGAATGCAGTTCAACTGGTTATGGTAGTATAAAACTTTTGCGTTACATGAGAGGTTTATATAGTGCATATAACAGAAAAATCGATAATTTTTTTGTCATATATTCATATATATACACATACGAACGTATGTATCACTTTAAAAATATTTTACGATCAAATTTATAAACAAAACTTCTAAAATATTTCATTTGATTGTTTGATATTTGAAAAATCAATTTAAAAAACATATGCATTTAAGCAATTCTGGGGGCAATAAAGCCATTTATGCTACTTCCTAATTAATGCAATTAGTGAGCGATCGAGTACCAAACCCTAAATTCTCAAAACGGATAATTTGCACTTGTAAAGAATACAAGGACAACACGTTCTCAAGCTGATAAAAAACGACGTCGTGAGATCTCCACCTTCCCAGTCCATAAATAAAACCAGTCACCCCCTCCAGATCTGAGTCAAAATCTACACCGATTACAGTCAACATCATCATTGAACCTTGATTCCATGGCTTCTCGTTCCTTTTTCCTCCTCGCATTCGCCTCCCTCCTCCTCTTCTCCCTCCTATCCGCCCACATTCTCTCCGCCGCTGCCTCCGGTGACGTTGACGACGACGAAGACCTGAGCTTTCTACAAGAACCTGAAACCGAGGCTGTTTCCGACCACAATTATTCGGAAGCAGAATTATCAGATAACGAGGGTGATGAATTCGAAAACTACGATGATTTCGATCCCTCGGGCTTTGATCACGGCGAGGGGGAGAATGAAGTGCCCGATTTCGATCAAAAGGACGTTTTCGTTTTGACGGATGGTAATTTCACTGACTTTGTCGAGGAAAATAAATACGTGATGGTGGAGTTTTACGCGCCTTGGTGTGGCCATTGCAAGGCCATGGCGCCGGAGTATGCGGCGGCCGCTACAGAACTGAAGGCGGTGGATGTGAAGCTTGCGAAGGTGGATGCTACTCTTGAGAACGAGTTAGCGGAGAAGTACGAAGTGCAGGGGTTTCCTACTGTGTACTTCTTTGTTGACGGGGAGCATAAAACTTACTCAGGGCAGCGTTCCAAGTGAGTTTCGGTTTCCCCTTTTGTCCTTAATATCTTTTTGTGCTTATCTGATATTTTACGATAGAATGAGAAACAAAAATTTCTGAATTTTAGGCGATTCTGGTTTCAGGCTTGTTTACAGGAAAAAATTTCCAAAGTTTAGAAAGTTCGCATGTTTTTTGAGATTCCGCAGTGTCTAATTAAACGATCCTTAGAAATCCGTTTTTCGTTCTCACGACATCAATCTGTTCTTTCTTTTTTTGTGCTGAACTACAAAGTTTTCCGGCCATAAGGTAAGATACATGTAGTAATTGACAAAAAATTGCCTTTTGAGTAATTTTAATTGATTCTGTAACATTCACAGTCGTCAATTGATACTTCTGTTTTCATTATTCTATAAAAACTGTGGCCTGAAAATTGGTTAGTTTCCTTTTGTTAGTTAATATAGAATGTGTGAACGGGCGGAATTCATATATTTAATGTAGTATGTCCAGGTAACATCATTTTAAAATTGTGTTTAGATTAAGATCAGATAGCTTCAAGTCAAGTCCTATTGTGCGGCTGAGACAATGATAATATCTTTTATCACGTGTCTCTTGTTTTTATTTATACCTTGTATACAAAGTAGTGCTATTCTACCAAAGCAGAAAAAGGAAAAGGTATTTCCACAACCTTTCTGTTTACTTGATGATAGCACCACCCTGGAAGTATAATTGATACAAAGTTTTCGGTGGTAATTAACGTGCATAATGTGGAGTGATAAGTTAAGAAGAGAATTAACTTGTATATAGGGAAGCCATTGTGAATTGGATCAAGAAAAAAACAGGCCCTGGTATATCCAATATAACAACCTCAGAGGAAGCAGAGCGCATACTAACATCTGAGAATAAGGTCGTGTTGGGATTCCTTGACACATTGGTGGTAAGTTAACTCTTACTTTGACAGTATTTTTATGATGGTGTGCCACATTTTACGTAATATTCATCATAGTATTGCACCTGTCATCAATTAGACGTTACCCAAGGGTAGTACCCTTCTCAATGGATATTTTTTTGCCACATGGACCAGATCAACATGTGGTAAAAAACTGTCCATCGATGTTTAGCAGATGGGTGACGTCGAACCTTCCCACACCAGCTTACGTGTTCTAAATTTTGGGTACTAGAACAATGCCTTTGATATATTTACATTTTTCATATTCCTTTTTACGTCTCTCATTGGATTTGGTTCCACTTCATCTTCTTAATTTCATTTCATAATGAAAGATATCATTTTTCTACTTATTTTTTGTCTCACAATTACAGGGTCCTGAAAGTCAAGAGCTTGCTGCTGCATCAAAACTTGATGATGATGTCAATTTCTATCAAACTTCAAATCTCAACGTGGCAAAGATGTTTCACTTGGAAGCAGATGTTAAACGCCCTGCTCTAGTCTTGCTGAAAAACGAGGCTGAGAAAGTGACTCATTTTGGTTAGTCCTAAATGCATGCCAATGGATGTCATCTTTTTGTAGTATCTTGCGGAAAATTTACCTCTTGATTATTCATGCAGACGGTCAGTTCCAAAAGTCAGCAATAGCTGAGTTTGTTTCTGCCAACAAGCTTCCACTAGTGACCATTTTTAGCAGAGAAAGTGCATCCCTGATATTTGAGAGCCAAATTAAAAAGCAGGCGAGTCTTTTTGTTAAAATTCCTCACCTCCCTTCCCTTGACAGAATGTGTCATTGAAATCTACAGATAATTTCTGCTATGCAGGACTATACATCTTCACCGTCATAACATTGAACTCCTTTTGCCTCTCATTTTCAGCTCCTGCTTTTTTCCTCATCCAAGGATTCAAAAAAGGTTATTCCAATATTTGAAGAAGCCGCCAAACTTTTCAAGGGAAAGGTACCGCAACAGCAAGAGAATAACTATTTGGCATTTTTGCATTGTCGGTAAAGATGTTTATTTGAATTTTGAAGCAACAGATTTAGTTCTTTCAAATTATTGATTCAGAAGGGGTCAACCCAAAATTGCCAATCTTTGTGCTTGTGGGATTGTCACTGTTTTTGTTATACATCGCACTCCGCCCATAAAACAATCATTTTTAACTCAAGTTATAAACTTTTATTATTTTGACGTTGAACCATGCAAAGGTATGTAAAGGTTGAAGTTTTTGTTGTGTAAAAATTCCCAGCACAATGTTCCAGTGAATTCATTTGAAGTAAATGGCTATAATCCATGTTTCAAAATTGATGCAGATTATATTTGTATCAGTGGAAGTTGACAATGAAGAAACTGGAAAGCCTGTAGCAAATTATTTTGGAGTCACGGGAGACTCACCGAAAGTAAACTTCTCAATATTGTTCATCAAGTTACCTTTGTTTCTGTGCACATTCTTCTTTGCTCTGAATATCAGATAATATAATCCAAGTACAGTCAAATTTCAAGATGATGAGAATTCTTGCAGGTATTAGGATACACAGTTGATGATGCTAGGAAATATGTACTTGATGAGGAATTTACATTTGAGAATATTAAGGTTAAGTATCACTCAGTATTTCTCATTTTGGTTCGTTGCTTTTGCATTGTTGGCTTTATGCGGATTTGTTTGTTATTTTGCTTGTGTTTTGATTTGACTTCAGAAAACTTTTTTGGGTGGCATAATTTTTTTACTGAGAATATCTTCCTCATTTCATTAGGCATTTGGCCAGTCATTCTTTGATGACAAGCTCAAGCCATTCTTCAAATCGGATCCAATTCCTGAGAATGTGAGTTCTAATTAATTTTTTTCCCCATGTGATTTGTCATTTTGGTTGGCTGATCAATCTTTTCCGCGACCTTGCGTTTTGTAGAATGATGGAGATGTGAAAGTAGTTGTTGGGAATAATTTTGATGACATTGTTTTGGACGAATCCAAAGATGTTCTTCTTGAGGTATTGTTGTATCAATCTATTTGTCATTTGATATCTCCTTTTTATTTCTGGGTAAATTTCTAATCTAGAAGCATATGTTCATTCAGATATATGCGCCATGGTGTGGCCACTGCCAAGCTCTTGAACCAACATACAACAAGCTGGCCAAGCACTTGCATGGTGTAGAATCACTTGTTGTGGCCAAAATGGATGGAACCACGAATGAACATCACAAAGCCAAGGTAGTATAGCATTCCAAACCTTGAATCTAGAAGAGACTAAGATAGTAGTTGGCTTTATATAACTTATCCGTTGATCCTTGTGCATTCTAAATTTCTATTCTGAATTGTGTACTCTCTCCGAAAAGAGACTAAGATAGTATAACTGTTTATTTCTTTCATCTCCCCGTGTATGCATGCAAATGAGAGACACACGCTCTTGAGATATATATAATCATCGGCATGCATGTATAAAACATTGAATGTAATATTCTTGTGGGAAAAATATCTGGAGCAATGTAATTATTCATGCTGAAGAGTTTACTTTTTGCAGTCTGATGGTTTCCCCACAATTCTCTTCTTCCCAGCTGGAAAGAAAAGCCTTGATCCTGTAAGTTTCCATAAATTCGGATATCTGATTTTCAAATTTTTTCCCATGTTTGCCTCATCACGGTTTTGAGCATGTTTGCGCATTTAACAGATACCTGTTGAAACGGAACGCACAGTTGTGTCATTATACAAATTCCTCAAGAAACACGCATCTATCCCTTTTAAACTCCAGAAGCCAGTATCTTCTCCAGCATCCGGTGATTCTAACGCTAAAGAAGACATCAAGAGCTCTATGAGCAACGTAAAGGATGAGCTATGAAGACTTGCATCACCTTCCCCCCTGGACGATACAGTCATGCTCTGTTGATGCTTATAGGAGGTAATGAGACAAATAGCGGATGGATTAAGTTAATCCAATTTATTACTGTTTTTCGTTTTTGGGTTTTGTTAATTGTCAAGTTTTGATACATAATACATACATATGTGTACTTGTATATATGTATGTATATATAAATCCCTTCCTCCCCACCGACATCTCTATGCTTATTTGCTGCCTCCTCGCTATCTCGTGCTATCTTTTTTCTCATCTGGTTAGAAAATTGTCGAATGAAGTTGGATTTGAGGTTGAAATTCAGAGTAAAGTATGGCAATACGATAATGATTGTATCTGAGGTTAAATTATTTGAAACTTTCTTGAAAGAGCTTTCAACCGGACAAAATTTAAGTGCGATGGCTGAATTTCAATATGTACTTTAAAATACTATTTCTGCTTGGTTTTTTAAGGTTTAACATAATGTGTTTTTCCAGTTCGATGTAGTATGTAATTCTTTTCCCTTTTAATTTTCAAATTAAACTAGACTTTAAAAGATTTTCAGCATTGCTACTATTTCTGAAATATTTGGCTGTGGCCGAAATTTGTGTGAAATAGAGATTAGCTTACGCAAAAACTCTCTATACATAAACTCAAACAAATGTTGTTCTTTTTTGGGTTATCAGATAATTACATTAGATTTTTCAGTGATTTTGTAAAAAATAATAATATTACTTTCGAGTAGTTTCATATTTGATTTTGTATCAGTTCAAATTTGCGTACCTCTAATGCATCGAATAAAGGCGATAACTAACACGTAATTCCTCGGTGGCTTCGGGAGTGCTACGTTTTTTATCTGACACAGAATGAGTTCGATGGCTTTTTTTTAGAGCGACATGGTTTCTATTTCAAGTAAATGTGGAATCGGAATTAGTTTTTTGAATATGGTTTTGGCTTTGAATTTCTTGTGGTACAAAACAATTTAAACTGGAATGTATTTGTGTGGGAAAAAAATGATGATATTCAATTAATAAATTTAATTATAAAAAATATTATGAATTTCAGTTTTGGTTTTACAACTAGAACCGAACTTCTAAATTTCGAAAGGCGACCATAGAAAATATTGATCAATTTATATTGAAACTTCAATATAATCGAGTAGCTCACGTCCTGGCTTCAGCGATAAACCTGCGGGTACTGTCAACTTTTGTTTAAGTTTGTTTCATCTCCTCCAAATAAAAGACTTATGTTTAACAAAAAATATATTAAAATTCGATGAATGTAGATAAGATTTAAAGTTAAATGCAACTGTTGATAACAAAACATAATCGTTCAGAGGGAATTTGAAATTTATTAACATCAAAATGATTGGAATCAACAAATTTCAGATGTATAAACTAAAAATGTTGTAATTGTTTAGATAGCCCAAATTTTCATTATGAATCCGAAGTTTTCTATTTTATATTTAATAATAATACTAACGAAACACTGCAGCAGCGAAATCCCAAGATAGAGAGTGAGATATTAACCTTCCCAACAAGCCACATCGTAAATGCAATCCCAACGTCTCAGCCACAGAAGTTCAGACTCGCAGCAGTACTTCCGGCAGCAACAGTAGTACCAGGGGAATTAATAGAAAGATCTGGCACAACCCCAGCTTGCTTACTAGTTTTTCGCCTTTTGGATCCACTGCGCTTAACCGAAACAGTGTTGCAGCTGGTGGCGGTGGAGGTGGAGGTGGAGGTGGAGGTGGCAGAGGCTTCAGCGCCTTGGGTGAGGAGAGAGGTGACGTGGCATTCCTTCCAGTCGAGATGTTTGAGGTCGTGGATCACTTCCTCCAAAGCCAGGGGAGCATCACCCGAAACGCTGCCGTTAAACAGCGTCGATCGGCGCAGGTCACTCAGATCCATTGAGCTCACAATATCAATCAAATTTCTCTGTATCAACCAAATCATAGTTCACAAAAAAAGAAGAAAAGAAGAGGCAAACATCATAAGTAAGGAAAATAACTGGTATAGAACTTTATGTTGCGGTTGGATTCGAAGCAAACCTTTTGAGTTATGATTTTTCTGAAGCCATGCATGCCGATGATCTGCAGTAAACACAGTAAATTCAAGTCAACCGATCAAAACTGTAAACATTGAAATGATAAATTATTTTTAAAAGCAAAAATTTGGGGAAATCAACTAAAAACATGTAGTGGAAGGTGCATCTGACAAACGTATAACCTGTTGAAGTTGACTGACTGTGAGATGGAGTGTGTCTCGGTTATCAAAGAAGTCGAGGTAATCTTCCACAGAGAGCTGCTTCGATTTCTTCGTCTCGTTCACCATCATTGCTCCGACACCATCGATTTCCATGGTTTTTCGCTCTGTATCTCTCTTCTATGTGTGTGTGTGAGATCGCAGTGTGTAGTGCGTGCTCGCTTCGCTTGAGCGTTGAGGAGGGGAAACTCGTTGGAGCCCAAATTTCTTTTAAATCTCACGTCTTCTTTGTGTGTGTGTGTATATATATATATTTATTTGTTTATTATTTTAAGTCTAGATAAATGGAGGAAAATTCAGATTGATTGGTTAAATTTGAAAATTATTTCCTTTTTGCTCTGAATAATTCGATACATTTGAAAAAGTCCTTTTAAAATAAAACTTTCACGTGATGGAGAATTGTTTGACTGGGGTATTAAAATGTGAGAGAAAAACAAGAAGAAAACAAAGAAATGGCTTTGTAGAGGCAAGTGTTGAACACTTTCTCCTTAAGAAAAATTTGCCCTCACAATGTGCTTGAGTTTTGTGGCAATCTTCTCCCAAGATACAACTACAACTCTTGAATAATGAGCACTCAAATATTCAAGTTTTTTCACAAGGAAATGAAGGAAACTCTCTCTTTTAGAAGAAGGAAGAAGGAGATGCAAAAAGATGTAATGTATGTTTTGATTTTGAATAATCATGTATTTAATGATTTTCATGTGAAAAGACATGAGCTTTCATTCATAAGGGTGTCCCTTGGCCATTGTAACTGACCACAATCATCAAACAATGCCAAGGAAATGAAAAAATACAAGAAAAATCGAAGGGACACGAAAACAGCACGAAGGGGCGCGTGCAGGCGCCC
>NC_133308.1:3271997-3301954 GCF_012295235.1 Primulina huaijiensis | reverse complement strand
CTTTCTTCCATTTCCATTTTGTTTTATCGGTTGTGTCCGTTTTGGCCATGTAACACATCTTGGCTTCATACGTGTTTCATCGAGGCGGCCCGTCCTCACACGTACATAGGTGATCTCCTTGTAAAAGGGTATCCTACTTACCCCGCTTTTGCAAGCTACGGAATCATTAAAAGTACAATACTTAACATCACTACCTTTGTAGGCAACTTCACTCATCGTCATAGGAATGAGGAGTGATTCCTCAAGTTCTCATAATTTAGTTGTCCCATTGAACCAAGATCTTGGGATCTCTAATCAACAAGGTTGGGTTGCCATTATGAAAACTTTATTTGGTAGGTTTTAAACCCATTCCTCTTGACAGACATTACATTTGATCTATATTTAATGCTTTTGTAAGTGGATCCGCTAAGTTATCCTTTGATTTAATATAATCAACAGATATAACTCCATTAGAGATCAACTGTCGCACAGTATTATGTCTTCGACGAATATGTCGAAACTTGCCATTGTACATACTGTTTTGTGCCCTTGCAATTGCTGACTGACTGTCGCAATGTATCATGATTGCTGGCACTGGACTTGTCCAACACGGAATGTCCTCTAGAAAGTTGCGAAGCCACTCAGCTTCTTCTGCAGCTTTATCTAGCGCTATGAACTCCGATTCCATAGTAGATCTAGCAATGCAAGTTTGTTTCGATGACCTCCAAGAGACTGCTCCCCCACCAATGCTAAATACATAGCCGCTGGTGGATTTGGAGTCATTGGTGTCAGAAATCCAATTTGCATCACAGTATCCTTCAAGTACTGCGGGATACCTTGTGTAATTTAGTCCATATTCTGAGGTGTGCTTTAAATATCTAAGCACCCTTGTCAATGCCTTCCAGTGTGCATCACTAGGATTACTTGTAAACCGACTTAACTTGTTAACCGCACAAGCGATGTCAGGTCTAGTACAGTTAGTGATGTACATAAGGCTTCCAATAATTCTGGAGTATTCCAGTTGGGAAACTGGTTCTCCACGATTCTTCGCCAAATGGACATTTACGTCTAAAGGCGTTTTTACTGGGGTAGAGTCATAAGCGTTAAACTTTTTCAACACTGTTTCTACATAATGAGACTGAGATAGGACTATTGCTTCTGGAGTTCTAAAGATTTTAATCCCTAGAATTACATCAGCAATACCCATATCTTTCATATCAAAATGTTTTGTCAACATTTTCTTTGTACCCTTAATCAACTCTTGGTTGTTCCCCATTATTAGCATGTCATCCACATATAGACATACTATCACATAAGATTCTCGAGTGCCTTTAATGTAAACACATTTGTCACACTCATTAATCTTAAATCCATTTGACAATACTACCTTGTCAAATTTTTCGTGCCACTGCTTGGGCGCTTGTTTAAGTCCGTATAGTGACTTAATTAAACGACAAACTTTTCTTTCTTGTCCTTTAACTATGAAGCCTTCAGGTTGCTCCATATATATTTCTTCTTCAAGTTCACCATTTAAGAATGCCGTTTTGACATCCATTTGATGTATCTCAAGGTTATGCAAAGCTGCAATAGCAATGAGCACACGAATGGATGTTATTCTTGAAACTGGTGAATACGTGTCGAAGAAATCATGTCCTTCTCTTTGTCTATAGCCTTTGGCCACAAGCCTGGCTTTGTATTTTTCAATACTTCCATCAACTCTCATTTTCTTTTTCAATATCCATTTGCATCCCAATGGCTTGGTACCTGGTGGAAGATCCACTAGTTCCCAAGTATGGTTTTGCAATATGGAATCCATTTCAGAGTTGATGGCTTCTTTCCAATAGGGAGCTTCAGGGCTAGCCAGAGCATCTTGTATGTCTTTTGGTTCATTCTCCAACATAAAAGTATGGAAGTCTGGACCAAAGGACTTTGAGATTCTAGCCCTTTTGCTTCTTCTTGGTTCTTGCTCCTTTGAAGAACTTTCCAATGGTGTAGCATTTTCATTTAGAGTTGGTTCATGTGTAGGTACTTGACCTGCATGCTCCATCTCAAGTTTTCGCTTGCTAGAACCATTTTCTTTCCTTTCTTTACAAGGAAATATATTTTCAAAAAATACTGCATTTCTTGACTCAATTGTCATGCCCGTATTCATTTCTGCATTTTCAGATTTGTGCACTATAAACCTATAGGCACTACTATTATGTGCATACCCGATGAATATGCAGTCGACCGTCTTTGGTCCAATTCGCTCTTGTTTAGGCTTTGGTATTTCAACCTTAGCTAGACACCCCCACACTTTAAGGTACTTGTAGGAAGGTTTGTGACCTTTCCACAATTCGTAAGGTGACTTGTCATTTTTCTTGTGGGGTATCTTGTTCAGGATGTAATTAGCCGATAGTATTGCTTCCCCCCACAAGTTTTGGGGTAGTCCTGAACTTATTAACATAGCATTCATCATATCTTTTAGAGTTCGATTCTTTCTTTCGGCAATGCCATTCGATTGTGGTGAATAAGGTGCAGTAGTTTCATGAATTATACCCACAGATGTGCAGAATTCATCAAACGGTGCTCCGTATTCACCCCCTCTATCGCTTCGAACCCTCTTTATTTGTTTGCCTAGTTGATTCTCAACTTCGGTCTTATAACATTTGAATGCTTCAAGAGCTTCATCTTTCGACCTCAAAAGATATACGTAACAGTACCTTGTATTATCATCAATGAATGTCACGTAGTATCTTTTCCCTCCTCTAGTTTGTACAAACTTTAAATCACCAAGATCGGTGTGTATTAGTTCTAGAGGAGTTGTACATCTTTCAATCGAGTGGTAAGGCGCTTTGGTCATTTTTGCTTCAACACATATTTCGCATTTTTGTGTTGGATCGACGTTGTGTTTAGGCAATAATTCAAGTTTCATTAAACGTTGCAAGGTATTAAAATTTACGTGTCCTAAACGAACATGCCATAAATGAGAACACTCAAGCAAGTAAATAGAACTTTTTCCTTTATTACTTTCAACAACATTTTGGCGTATAGCCATTACATTCAACTTGAAAAGGTTCTCATCGAGATATCCTTTTCCAATAAAATGACCATTCTTGGTCAATACAACTTTGTTAGACTCAAATACTAGTCTAAACCCATGTTTGACCAACAGAGACCCCGACACGAGGTTCTTTCTTATGTCTGGTACATGAAGTGCATCAACAAGGGTTACTTCCAAACCCGATGTCATCTTCAATACCACATTTCCGGTGCCCACCACCTCAGACGTAGCGGAGTTCCCCATGTATAGTTTTCTCCCGGTCGATGGAGTGTATGTGGAGAACATCCCCTTGTTGGAGCAAATGTGTCGAGTTGCTCCGGTATCAACCCACCACTCATTGGAGTTTTCAACCAAATTTGCTTCCAAAATAACTGCAGACAAATCAAGTTGAGAAAAATCAAATGGTACCGACCTTTCTTGAACAACGTTGGCTTGAGGATTTCCCTTCTTTGGCTTCCTACAATCCTTAGCCATGTGATTTGGTTTTCCGCAGTTATAACAAGTGCCTTTGAACTTCTTCTTGTTTGGTGGTTGTTGGCCTTGTTGTGGTTGCTTCTCAAACTTCCTCTTCTTCCCTTGGAAACTCGATTCAACAATGTTCACCCTTGCTGCCATCTTACTTGCCTTGGCCTCGGTGCTCTTGTTGTCCTCTTCTATCCTCAATCTCACAATGAGATCCTCCAATCCCATCTCCTTTCTTTTGTGCTTCAAGTAATTCTTGAAATCCTTCCACAACGGAGGGAGTTTCTCGATCATAGCAGCAACTTGGAAGGACTCGCTTAGACTCATTCCTTCCGCATGAATCTCGTGCAAGATAAGTTGTAGTTCTTGCACTTGACTCATCATAGATTTTGAGTCCACCATCTTGAAGTCCAAAAATCTTCCAACAATGAACTTCTTCAAGCCCGCATCCTCCGCTCTGTATTTCTTATCAAGCATGTCCCAAAGTTCCTTGTGTTAGAGTAGGTGCACGTCGAGCCAAGTGTTGGCCGAGTGTTCACAATGAAACTCTATGTATAAGCAATCTTTATTTTAATAATATTTGAAATTATTGTTTTGGCACATCTTTATCTATATACCCATGCTAGTTGCATAGATAAAGCCCTTGAATATACAAATAGTAGAAAGAATATGAGATGCTCATATGATGAGTATCATGAAACTCATATTTGGAATACTGTATATTCTAAACGGTTCCTAGTCGATTCAGCCGCCGCTAAGAAGGATATAGGCCGCTCGAGCTTGAGACTAGTATCTGCGATGTGAGTACCATGTTTCATTGGTAGGGGACATTGTGATGTCCGAGCATGCAGATAGGTGCTCCTGGTAGAGTGCACTGAACAACCCTCCATTAAAGGACTTTCCAAGTGGTTCTCACTTATCGAGTGGAAAAGTCCTAGTTTATGGTTGTACACCATTAGTCCTTATGACCCGGGACAACATTGAGACTCTATGTGCTAGAATTACACTTTGACTTGTTTACCGACTCTCATGGGGTCATCAGGTGGCAAGGTTGGGTGTTCTGTCGAAACATATAGGAGTCGATGCATTGTAGTCGGGGATTCACCGCTTACCTACGGGTATGGATATCCTATGTGTTTTTCATGTATATGTAGTTTGAAATCTCTGATCAGAGTATGGTGGTAATTATGAAAGGGGTTTCATAGATTACACCATCGATGCAACTACGACATGACACATAGTATCGATTCATTGACAACTCTCGATATACCAATGGTTGTCGAATCGGTCGGGATATATGAGTTGAAGGGACCGTACTGTACGCTAACCATAATTGAATGGTTCTTGCAGGCACTATCATTTGATACCTAGGGAATCATGTAAGCGATGCTGCTAGGCGTTTAACATGATTGGTTGGGTACTATCAGACTTGAGTTCTGACGTTCTTTTTATCAAGGAGTTGATAATTAAGAATGGAGCAATTGGGGTATGCTCGTATAAGGACATGTTTAGTCCGAATCACATGGAGATGTGAACCCACGGCTAGTTGTATCAGTGAACCATTGAGGGCCACACAAGTACTAGCTTTCTAGATCCCGTTGAGAAGTAAAATAGTTCAATGTGTTGAACGGCTTATAAATGAGTTTATAAGCGTAGGAAAAAATAGAAGTATGACTTCTATGAGAGAAATGTAATTTTAATTTATGAATGAGTTCTTAAATTAAAAGTTGGCCAAATAAATAATGTATTTGAAAATTGCGATTTTCATAAACATTATTATGGACTAAATTAAATTAATTCAAGTGTTGAATTAATTAATCACTAGTGGACCTAGTAGAGTCCAAATAATTAAATTAATTCAAGGGTTGAATTGATTAAATAATATTGAGTCTTGTAGAGCTCAATTTAAATAAATTATTTAAACTAGTGGATTTGAGTAAATTCAAGTAATGTTTAATTTTCTCAAATATGTTTGAGATAATTAAATTAAGTCCATGGATTTTTAATTGTTAAAAATCAAATAAGATTTGCATGCATGGGAGGTGAAAGGTTGGGAGACAACTTGATTAATTTGCCTAATTTTCATTCATTAAGCATCAAATTTTCCAACAAGAATAACGATCCGCTGACGAGTAATGAAACTCACATTCAATACGATAAATAATCTATGAAACTCTAGTAACATATTTTCGATCGAGACCTCACATAGATTTGTCTAATATGATCTATGTAACTGACATGATTTATACCCAAAAGGTAAAAATTGCAAGTTCCGTCACCAAAAAAATTATATGAAAATGAAGATGTAAATCCTTTCATTACATACAAATGACTACTAATAGAGAAGATGACAATGTTTGATTCGTGAGATATATAATATAAATATGACATAATGATATAGAACTCATGTAATTTGTAAAATTTGATCGAAACGGAGATGAAACAAAGATTTAATTGATGAATGTACGGCAAAGCCAAAACCTTGTACATCCTATTACGTTATTTTTGTTTGTTGATCTTTAACACCGCACTCGAGTGCATAAACATGTGATACCTTATCTTGGTAATCATTACCGTCAAAATCATATGGATTTGACAGAACGAAAAGGACAGTTTGGCGTGTCAGAAAACAGGGTATAGACAACCATCTTGTCATAATTAGTAGGTGGACACTGAAAACAAGGTCATCATTGACTTTTTTGTTATAAATATAAGGTTTGCTTAACATTTAGAGATTCATTCACATTTATATTGCCCACATCATTTACTCTCTAGAATTTCATACACCATTGGCATGGTATTCTCTTTGCTACATTAGTTCTCATCGTTCATCTGCTGATTTTGGCATTGGAGTGGCCACGTCAGACATCTCTCTGGCGCCCATGCACGTGATTATCTTCGTGTTTGCAGTCAACGCCAGCTTTTCCAGGGAGAAATGCCTCTGGTTTGGACACATCTTGCTATGCTTTCATCCCTCATTAATTTTACACTCGATCCAGTAAATTGCCCGACCCAGCTCATCCGATTTACCCAGATCACATTATTGGCACCGTCTGTAGGAAATAGAGTTTAAGGCGTAGATATGGCTCTCACCAGAAGAACAAACCAAGAAAACTCTCGGGTTCCTGAAGGCGACCCGCCTCTCTCTGGTCAAGGTGGCCCTCCACTCACTGGTCTTCAGTCTACTATTATCTTATCACCCGAAGAATTGTCCCAGATTATATCCGACGCCGTCGAGAATGCCATGGCAAAAAAAGACCCCTTCCCACCATTCTACCAAGCCAGAGCGTGAGCAAGGAGGCAGAGAAGAGGATGGAAGAGTGAAAGGGAGTCGAGTGCTGGTTCCAAATCCCCCAGTGTCGTGGAAGAACTGGAAGAGTTAAGGAGAAAAGCCTCTGGTTTGGACATTTCTCGCTGTGCTCTCATCCCTCATCAATTTTACACTCGATCCAGTAAATTATCCGACCCAACTCACCCGATTTACCCGGATCACATCAACCCTGATTATAAATAGAGAAATAAAGAAATACTCTTGTTGCAGCTATTGACACTTCAGGATCTCCATCCATCACTTGAGGAGTTGAAGGAATCACACGAAAGAATGAATCCTTTGTTCGAACGCCTTTCTTTTTGCCAATGACTGGGACTGAAAGTGATGGGGACATGCGTCACATATTATTTGTCTAAAAAAGACATGCACCATGATGAACTGTTAGGCTCCTAAAACTAAAGTCCTTTTTCTAGAACTTACATATTAGAAACTAAAGTCATATCCAATGTTTTTTCTGTTTGAAAATAGACACGGATATTTGGTTGTCAGTTGTTCCAATGCAAAAAGGCTTCATGAATGAACTACAAACGAAATTGGTTTCGAAAATACCGGTTTAAGAATGTTTAAAGAGAAACACAGTCGTGCAGGTAGAAACTAGCACTGTGCATAAGAGCTGCTATCCCTGTTGCTAAAATTAAACACTAAAAAGGTTTAAATCAACATACAGAATGTGAGTATATTCCTGTGAATTCAGAAGAGCCACTCGGAATTTATGAAGTCATTAACTGTTTGAATTTACACAGGAATGCGCGACAATTGGGTAATATTTGTAAGGAATGTCAGAATCTTTTTGGTTCAGCTCCCCTCCACCAAACGTCTTTTCATTTCAATTCACCTTATTTTTTTTTTATTACAACTCACGCGGGGATGGGAGATCGAACCTGGAAAAACCGACTATTCTGGCAAGGAGTGAAACCACTGGGCTACAAGCCCGGTATCTTCAATTCACCTGATTTGGAAAAACAAAAATAACAATTTACTCACCCAATATGAGTCCAGTGATATTGTTAATAAGTTCACTTGATAGGGCCTAGAGAGCTGAAATAAATATTTTCTGACACGAGGAACTCTGGACAAACAATTTATGTTTTCGGTATATAGAGTGATGAACAAACATGAAACCAATTAAGCAAGCATCGATGGTTTCACTGTTTAAATCGTGTTTTATTTTTGTTCTCTACAAAGTATTAGTGAAGACTGATCCATAGTACGTAAGATGCATGAAGTGATTAGGCTGTATTTTTATTCCCGATGTTATTGCTTAAATCAATGCTTATAGATTAGATTTTTTTTTTTACAAGAAAAAAAAAGTATTGTTTTAGCTACATTTGAATTAGAAATTTAATATATATTTCCTCCTAAATATAAAATAAAAACCAATCCCACCAAATTTTCTCATCAGCAAATCCTCAATCCAATGTCAAAATTTATCAACTTTTCCTAAATACGCTAGAACAACTTGACTTAAAATAGCCGAATTTTCCAGAAAATATGATATTTTTTAGTAGATTTAGAAATAAACTACCCCAAAAATAAAATTCTTAAATAAAAATTGCGAGTTGCAACCCAAAAAACAACCATCCCTCCCCACACACCGAAAAATGAGGAATCAAAAGCATCAACAAACACTATGATCACCATATCAACAAAAAGCTCTACTTAGAGCTACCTCAATCTTAAAAGTTAGTTCAAATGAAGAAGATTATCTAATTCTAAATATACAACTCCCAAAGACTTAATCCGACCAATATGAGACATCTAATACCTCTCATGTTTAAGAATGAGCAACTGGAACACAGAGATAGAGTCATGGTTTTAGATTTGGGGAGCCGCATATCAAGTAACGACAAAGTACGACGATGTCAGAGATACCAATTTCTTGTAGAGTTGCCAGTTTCGTTCATTTGACTTGTAGTCTATGCGTTGTTTTCATAAAACTTTAAGTTTGGGTATGAGAAATATAGAAACTAAAAAAAAAAATTGAGAACTAAAAGATACGAACCTTGAATCTAAATGGCAAAAAATCCACAAAAGAAAAATATTTTTTTAAATTTTTGAAGGCCACGTAGATCTGTTACTACTAGCAAAATCAAATTTTAAATTAATAATAATTTAAAATTTAAAAAGTTAGATTTTTCATAAAATATGTCCACGCTTAACATTAAATCCATAAAAAAATTAATTCCTGAAATTGGCTCAATTGAAAATAACCAATTAATCCACCAAGTCCAAGAAAAATAAATAAAATTTTTAAAAAATTACTCTAACAGAGGGCTACAACAATCGAACCTGGAACCAGTTGGAACAGGTAGAAATATAACGTAACAAAGAAATTAAAATTTGGTGGGGGCTGTATCCCAGGTCAGACCCGTTTCTGCTAGAGCGTGAAGTTTACAAGACATTATCAGTTATAAGACAATTTAACATGTGCGATTGAACTCTGATATCATATCATGGACTTGAGTCTATCTCTACTCCAAAAGTTAGTCCCAAAAAACATAATTATCTAAATTCATATATACAACTCCAGTGCTTTATCCTCCCTAACCTCATTTGCATTCTAGTCCAACACCTCCTGTAACTATCCCTATTCAATTTATGTATAGTTTTCCAATTCTCAAAGTGACAAATATTTGTGTTTACCAATTCCTTCCCTACAGCAACACATGTTTTGGCATTCGTCAAGTTTGAGCGTGCGCTTCAGTCTCTGCAGACACTCCTTTCTCAAGATTGTTGCGCTTACACCAACATAAGTACTCGAGAATCAGCCCATCTCCTCCCACGACCCATTCGTGCTGGGAAACATCCTCTAGAGTCATCCGTTGCGTAGGATCTGCAGAATAAAATCAAATAATTGGCGACACAAAAAGAGAAGTAATGCATACTCGGTGAATTTTTTTTCCCCATCATTTTGCAGAAGTACTCAATCAGTATATCATATACTATATAACATGATACATTGTATCTTAAATTTGTAATATACGTCTCACTCCATTAAAATAATTTAATATAAAAGATGAAACTTCACTGACCAACACATTTTTACATGAGATGACATCTATTAAAAATTATTTCACTCACAGAATTCTACATACATAAATTACTTTTTCCGAAACACATCCATAAATACTGAAAATGAAACCATTAATGCCTTACCTTTGCAAAGAAGGCCCTCAAGAAGATTCTTCAAGAGAGGGTTCATATCGTCCGGGAGTAACAATGGGTTATTTACTATCTGACATGAGCAAAATCGGTTAATAAACATGAAACTTTTGGAAAGATGGAAGAATTGTGAGATTGTGACTTGACTCTCCACACCTTGTCATATGTATCTTGTAAAGTCTCTCCTAGAAAAGGGTAATTACCCAGAACCATACAGTACAATGTTACTCCAACTGCCCATGTATCAGCAGCTTTTCCACGATAGGTTGCACCTAAACAACACTCAGGTGCAGTAAATACTGGAGTTCCAGGAGACCGGCGAAGCTCATCGTTATCACCCTAATGCAAAAGGTTAGAGCATAATGGTGAAAACTATCATATAAGTCGACAAAGATTACTCGATGTGAATTTTTCAAAGTTATCCATTCGGATCCTCACATTCATATTTCAGTTGACCACCTCCTATGCGACAACTAAAAATACAACCATTAAAACACACATACTGGCAGTAGATTTTTAGATAGATCCCATGAGTAATTCACAATAAAATATTCATACTTCATGCTGAACTCTACTGCTGATAATTTATTACCTCAAAAACCTGGCTGACGCTGAAATCCCCGATCTTAACAGTTCCAGAACCAGTAATTAATAAGTTATCAGGCTTGATATCCCCATGCACTATATTCTGTTATTATTAGCAAACATTCTAAGTTAATTTCCAGCTTTTTTTTACACGTAAACAGTAAAATTAGATTTTTTTCAGATGGCATAAAAAATACATCCTAGAAAAGAGATTGACAGAAAATATCTGAAATTTTTCCATGTTGGAACATCATACATGGGCATGAAGATACATCAAACCAGAAACAATATCACGCAAGTACTTCCGAGCCGTGTCTTCTCCTAAGCTACCCGCAGGACCAGTATCTTCGCAGACCCATTTTCCTTCCACATATTCAAGAACTGAACAACAGTAGTTTTAGTCACATAAACAACTTTGCCTTCCACATATTCAAGAACTGAACAACCAGTTTTATAGTCACATAAACAACAATTATTGACTGATAAGGTAGAAAGGAGGAATAGTATAAAGTACCCATATAAAAGTGATCTGCTGTGGGGTCATCGATAACCTCAATGAGATTCACAATATTTGGATGACCCAATACTTTCATGATTAAAACCTGAACACACAGAATCCATCTAAGTAGGAAAACAGTAAAAGCATCAATGATAACCAGAGAATCAACAGGAGCATTTCCGAGAAGCGAGGCTTTTGGACTTCACTTGTTAGCTATTTTCAAGTTCCAATTCTTTGTATTGGATGTCCAAGCATCGTGGTTTGTTTGTATAAGGGAGGTCTTGATCCTTCTCCCTTGTATTTTTTTTACAAGTTCAAAAGCAAGTCATGCGTGGTGATTTTTCCCCTTTTAATATAGGCAGGAAAAACAGCCAACTAAAGCATAATCAAATTTGAAAAAGGCTTAAGGTATAACTGGGACAATCCATCAAGGATTTACAAGTTCTATTTATAAGAATCATAATATAAAAACACTAAAAGAATATGTTTGTGTACGAGTGACAGTCTATGATCAATAAGAGGTGCTTAAAAGATGGAAATGCTATTTTGCAAACATTTTTTTGTCGGAAACAAATATTTTGCAAACAATTCTATATTATAACAACGATAAGGATCAAGGAATGCTGGCGACCTTCAATTGATCTTAAATGAAATTTATATATAAATGACTTTAGAAGACTTTACAAGCCGTAGGGTGCAAAATAAAAGCAAATAATAAAAATAACGACGACAATACAGATTCCACGGAATAAATGTAAATAAAGTAACATGCTCGTCACCACCCCAAAAGATGACATACAAAATGAAATACTCAAGTACCTCACGCAAAACATCAGTCATGGCAGTTTCTGAAGGTCCAACTCTCAGCTTTAACAAATGACACTTGTGAAAGACCTGCGTTGAAAATATGAGAAATGCTGACAGGCATCGTATAAGGCTATCATTCGAGAATCAATGAAACATTTATGAAAAAAAGATAGTCTGCTCTTCTGCAAATGGATCAATTATAATCACCAACTGAGCATTTGGAAACATTAATATAAGAACATTACTTTTTCATCCAGATACCTCCTTGACTTCTAGAGCGCTATACTTTGTCCCCACATAAAGCAAAATAAAGTGCTATATTGATCAACATATTTGAGTATTCATATTTGAATTATAAGACCACCTCTTTTAAGACAGATCAAAACAAGGGGAAAATATTTTTACCCAAAAGAAGGTTTTGACGAGATTTTATAAGAATTAAGTGATGTGCAGATGAAAATAGCTAAGATTTTAGCAAGTAAGACAAATGACATTACCTTTATTGCATAATGTTTTCCATCCAAACAACTTCGATAGAGATTCTACACATTCAAGGCCCCAAATTACATTTGATATTTCATACAAGAAACCCACAAAGGCATGTATCTATAGCATTCAGGCTCACCACTTTTCCATAGCTGCCAGCACCTATTTTGCGTTCACGGACATATTCATTAACCATCTTATTTTCGTTTTCATCCTGCATTCATACAAGTTTAAAAAACTAGCAGAATTACTAAACAATACCGAATACAATACAACTACCATCAAAGTAAATTTCCTTCAATCCATTTAAAAAAAATTAGATAATTCTAATAAAAATTGCAGTCAAGAGCAACCTCATTCTTCCAACAAACAAATGTCCATTAAATTTCAGCAACCATAAAGCATTCAAACTGTTTTACTAAGAAGCTCTGAGATGCTATACTTATTTGTGACTCAGTAAATTTTTTACAATATCCATCAAAAGTACATACACACTTAATGGTGGCATGTGCCTCTTTAGATTGATTTTGGAGAATGAACTTTGTCACCATCCAGGAGCCGAAAAAAGTACCAAAGAATAAATAAAATTGCAGGAGCAGGGAGAGAATCAGAAATTCAAAAAGCAATTTAAAAATTTAAAATCCTTGCATTTTTGCCTAGGTTTGGTTGGTACTGCATAAACCAAATATTGTAAAGTGATAGCCCACACAGCTTAGAAGATTATTATTTGCAAATACTTGTGAGGAATAAAAATAACAATATCTGTGCTACAGCTAACCTCTGAACGAAGGACAATGTGAGTTTCTTTAACAGGGAACTCTCTGCAAATAAGTCCACTCTGCATGCGGTGCAAGAGAATTTCCTCTGATCGTTTTCTAGGACTCTGGAAATCAGATTCACCCCCATTCCCCATATCAGTCATGTCACCACCGTAAGAGTCATCTTCTTCATCACCTGTCTCTTCATCCAACAAGAACTCCTGAGAAGTGTTATTGGGTAACCCCCTACTGGATTGGATGACCTTTTTGGGTTTCTTTGCAAAGGCGAAACCAAAACACTCACAGCAACCCATTTTTGTTACTTAGCTCAACTGAATTCTCTTAAATGTCACAAAACTAGAAGTCCGACCCAAGGAATTGCAATGCACAACCAGCTAACAAGCTCGATCTCACAAACCTGAAGAAACAAAAATAACAAATCCAAAAATTAAGACCAGCCTGTTCATTCAACAACCAATAAAAAGATACATGGCCACAGCTGCAGCAGTACATTGTGACCAGTTAGTGCGAATGGAATTACTCCATTTCAATCTATTCCAGCAGCCTATGACATATCACAAAACATAATGAGACATATTCTGTATTCCAAATTTGATTTAAAGTTAATTACAACCTGTTCTCCAAGGAAAATACACAAATTGGCTTTACGATCAGCTACACGATTCCTTCGGATGCCATTCAGCAAAATGCATGAAACAATTGATCCAATAGATCCACTCGCAATTCAATGCGAACATATCGAACCCTCTGTTTTCAGTTTGATAAATGTTTCTAATATACCAAGGATGATATATCAGCGCCCAAGCCTTCAATTTCCTGCTTTTCCAAAGCAGCTATTCCTTCGCCTTTTGCAATCACAAATCATACAACAGAAAACAACAAAACCAATTGAGTATTTTCTTGAATCAAGATGGCAATATTACAATTCAACAAACGAATAAATAATTGAAATTTCTCAATCAGGTCCATTTAAATTTGTTCCAATTCCAAGAAATGGCAAAACAGTTGCATCCATAAGATTCAGCGAATGAAATCACAAAGATAAAACACGATTTTGATGATGCAAAATTTATAAGTTCATAAAAGACTCCAATCAACAGAAGCTAAACACAAAAGAATTTACTCACCTTACCTACCCTGCGAATCAGGATAATGACCAACGATGGCAACAAAAAAGCCCTCGCTCAGAAATCAACAAACGATCCGGATATCAAAAACCCATAAAAGAACTCTTAAGAAATGATTAAGCAAATGATAAGAACAACGGAGAAGCAGATGGTATCTACACTTCAATACCAATTCCAGGCAAGCCCTTATCTTTAAATTAAGCTAACAAAAAAGAGGGAACTTAGGAAAGAATTGATAAGAAAAAATTATGCGTGAGTTCCAATTCCAACTCCAATGAACAGAAGGGTCTCAAGTGTGGTTAGATTTGCCAAGAAACCGATGTTTCGATGAGATTCTGCTCCCTTTCTGCAAAACAATGCAATTATCAGCGTCCAATGGGTGGCGTTTCATACAAATGACATCACAAAACAACGCGTAGCGTACAGAGGCTGAAATGGGAGATGGGGCCGCGTGGCGATGGGAAAATGTTGAGGCGGGTTTGGGTAGTTTGGAATGTAGTTTGTGTCAGCTGAGGAACCCCCCGTGTCAGTTCCCCATCGTTTAGACCATCCGTACCAATCTATTATTACTATAAATATCAAATGTCAATTTCAATATATAATTATGAGGATCAATTTGGATGGGTTGGGTCGAGTTGGTTTGAGCAATAGTACTATTCAAAAATTGTTCAATCCGAATTCGAGCGAACTCGAAAACACTCAATTCGAACCCGAACCTGAATCAACCCGACAACCCGATTTCAATTTTTTTTAAAAAAAAATTAAATAAAAATATTTTAATTTAAACACATAATAATAAAATTTCTCTCATATATATGATTTAAATTTGAAAGCTAATCGTAGAAAAATAAAATATATTTACTAAATCAAATAAACATTTATTTAGAAACTAAAAAATGTTCAAAATAAATATTAAATTATGAAAATTTATGATATAAATATACAATAAATATTTTTTCAGACATACAATATATAAAAATGTAGACAATATTTATTAATTATATTTTTTTAAAAAAATTAAAATTTTCGGGTCAACGAACCTAACCCAACCCAATCATTTTTTTCGGGTCAGCTATCGGGTCCAACCCGATCTGACCCGAACCCGAAAACCTCAAACTCAAACCTGATTTTTTCGAGTTGAATCGTGTCGGATTTGTGAGCCATGTCTGATTTTGACATCCCTATATATAATCCACGGAGGCATGAAAATGTCGATGAATTGTGGAGAACTATATATTTGAATTTTGATTATAATTTTATTATTGATAATAAAAAAGTTGATGAAATTTTAAATTATTTCTTAGCTGTTAATTACATAAATATAATTAATTTCAAATATTTTTATTATTTGATCAACTTAAAATACAATATAATTAAAATTAATCAGGTTTCTCAACAACCTAATCCTTGANATATTAAATAAATTCTAAAATTATTGAAAGATAAAAAAAATATATGCTGGAGAAAGATGAAATTTTTTCATTTATCTTGGAAGGAAAACTGTGNGTATTAAATAAATTCTAAAATTATTGAAAGATAAAAAAAATATATGTTGGAGAAAGATGAAATTTTTTCATTTATCTTGGAAGGAAAACTGTGAAATTAATTGTACCTTGTAAGAATCAAAAGGTAAGCCATGTACAAATTAGTACATGGAAGAACTTGCAAGAAGAAATCTAACATTATTCTCGTCATAATCTTACTCATCTAATTTTCCTGACCACACCAAACAGTCCTCAAGAACAGCTTGAACAGGGCCAGTTTATGTAACAGCCTCAAATATGAACTAACACTAGAACTGAGAAATGAAATTTTTATCACCAGCTACTGTTGAGATGCTTCGATCATATTCGAAAACCCGGCACGATTCAACTACATGATGCCTCTACAGCCAAGCTCTTTGTAACATTTGCACAAGGGTCACCAAAAGTATTCACAGAGACCTCAAAACTGCATTTTGCCTTCCCCATGCAGGCCTGCAAAAGAGTTTGTAATCTCAAGTGAGCATAAGACATCTCTACGGGAACGTATTTGATGATAACGGAGTGTCGAAAATCAAGGGAAAATAGAAGGACCAACCCGATGAACGATTCGCCTAGCACGTTTGCTCCTGCATCGACCATGTACGAAACTACTGCATGTTCCATGAGGATTTCCGAAGCTAACGAATTGGAGCTCTGATATGACTTGATTAGGGGAGGGACATTGGAGAGAAAGGGTCGGTTTTATATTTTTGTTTTGTAAGTGGTCAGAGCTCCACATATCTAATGGGATTGGGTAATTTTCTGAAACTTTTGAACATATATGTCCTGTTTCTCTAGTTCCAAAAGATATAGCGGTTGGATCGCCACCGGCTTCTTCCAAGAGAACCAGGACGTTTCCGAATGGTTTAAGCCATGATCGTGGGACGTGGTATCTGCAAGATTAAACTCATTAAGACTGCTTGAATATTAGAGAATAAGCTAAGAAGTTGAGTAGGAATATAGGTTCTTGTGACTTACTGCTCTTGAGTTGCCTTTCCACAGTTTTTCAGGCATTTGTTTTGGTCATAATTCCCTCTGTAGTCGCATGTATCGGTGCATTTACCATTAGGATTAGCAACATTGGACGGCCAGTATCGTCCAATGCTCTGCCCGTTTACCCAGGCCTGACCCTTTCCCATTCCTGTGAAGTCGATCACAAATGGACTAGTTCCACCAGGAGCAACAAACATTGTCTGGATCAAATGGGGGAAAAAGATTCACTTCGAATCAGAAAGCCGAAATATAACCAAGAAGTGACACTAGAGAAAGGAGTTTCGAGTTTGCGGAACCGAAGAATATGCAGAACCTATATGCCAAATATATAACGTCACTCAGAAAGAAATTATATCACCTTGTACCATGTCAAAGGTGTCTTCTTAGGCAAAACATGCCCGCTAACCCATAGCGGTGAACCTCCTCCAGACAGGCCTAATTCTTCCCCTTTCAAACCAATCTGTTTGGCATATTTCGAAGTAAGAAAATCTCACGATGATAGCATAATTACTTTTAACTTCATTGAATACTACGTAAAGTTGAAGTCCGCAACCTGATATGTCCAAGATTCTGAGGAAAGATCAATGGTTGAGCCATTACTTGAACCTTTCAACTGCACTGGACCAGTAATTCCAGCTCCCGCTAAATCAAAGAAAGCTCCATAATTCTGGATTAGACATACCATACTATTAGAATATAAATCAACTCATTGATATCGAAAAATAAAGCTCACAAAGTTTGAGACCTTTAGCCCCACTGTCAAACTCAAGAGATCTATTCTATTGTTTCCAGGCTTGAGGGACACCGGAACCTCTAGCGAAGCCATATTATTGCTGTTGCTGCCTTTTCCACTCCCTACATAACAGTCAGTTAATATTTTAAACACGCAAACTGTCGGTGAACTTGAAACTCGAAAGAGGACTTTAAAAAGAAGATTTAGATCCTTTTTCATTTGAGCCCCTTTCTCTTGTCGGGTCAGCCCCTGAATGTAAACTATGTCAATGAGCGAGATTAGTATTATGAGCAAGTAACCTGCAAGCTTTCCATTGACAAATGCATATAGGGCATGACCAAGTGAATCCACGTGAAGTAGTATCTGAGATCCATCTCTAAGCAAAGGGTCGTTCCCGTTTATTTGGGTGCTGGGAAAAAAGAGAAATACTTCAAATAACACTCATCTTTCTCAGCAATTGCATTTTTGTGACTGAGAATATATATATATATGTACCTTACAGAATACCATAAGTAGTCGCTTTTATCAGCAGTAGTATTTATCTGCTCCACCAATCCGAGTAATACAAAGGCACTTTTGCTCGAAATGCCCACAGGTTCACGGAACCAACTCCATTGTGAGAGAGGTGGCCCAGAAGTGTTACCATTTTGGTTAGATGCAACAGAATATGTACCATTTTGTGAAGCTTGATGAATGAACTTTGGTATGGTCGTAGCAGAATTGATCTACCATGAAATAAATTTATACAATCAAGTTCATTCAAGATGCCTCATATAAAAGTTGCGAAAAAAAGGAAAACGAGAGTCAATAGTCTATATTCATTTTTAACAGAAGGGTCAGCGCCAGGCCAACCTTAGCAGTGTTAAATACTACATTCTGACAGTCAGGTAATATGCTAACAGACCAAGCAGGCAAGTCATAGGAATTTCCGTTGAAGCTCACAGTCGCGTCTGTTTGGTTATCCAAATTGGCTAGAAAAGCAGCACATTGCCCTGATTCAGTTTTGTAAACCGTGGCCTGATATAACGGAAATTGCAGATGTTATACCTCAATAAACACTTAACAGGACAAAGCTTTCAAGCAAGAAAATGCCAGCAGTTGTTTTATCAAATCTATGAAATCAATGGATTTGAAAGTTGAAGTTTTACCTCCAAATTTGGGCCAAGAGACGTGGTATTGCCAAACGTTTCTACCATTGGCTCTTCACAAAGCTTTATTGCCTCGTGTAGATCTTTTAAGTGACCCCATTTAGGCTGCCTTAGAAGACCTAAGACACGCAGTAATAAACAATAAATTCTTGGACGTCTAAACCAGGAAGATGGGTTGATTATTTTCATAAAACTTCACATTAAGCCATGAAACTGACTACAAAATTTTCGTAATTTTCATGATAACTAAATTTAAATGCTTTGTAGCAACAAAATCATGTTTGCCACAGCAAACATTAATACGAGGTAACCAAAAGAAGAGGTATACCAAATTCGTCGATTGGAGCATCATAATCATAGCTAGTAGTAATGAAAGGTCCCCCAGATGTCCTGCCAAAGTTGGTTCCACCATGGTACTGCAGAAATGAAACTGAAAGTTTTTGAAAAAGTTCTGATGATCACTAATGACACGATGATGAATATAAAAAGGACCATGTAATAGTTGACTAAGGTTCCATTTAGCTGATAAAATCGTGCGGCACCAAAAGCGACATCTTCTGTAGGTCTATATGGAATAGGGTCACCCCACGAAGTGAACCTATCATTGTACAACGCACAATAATTCATAAGCATTGGCCGTCAGAGATAAAACTTCTGGTAATACATATACAAAATTATGACGAAAGACGATACTCAAGGGCTGAAATTTTACCATCCACTCCACAGCTCCGTCCAAAATTTTGGCTTCTTATCAGAGTTTGGGGTAAACTGGTCACAATAAAATCCATTGCAAGTGTTTATCTGCAAGAGTGAAGAACAAGAACAAATATGCATTTATTTGGTACATCAAACTCTTACAACAACGAGAATAAGCATGCATTCTAACAATATCAACCAAGATTTCATTAAACAAAGTCAGTATAAAATGATCGCGAACAGATATTGTGTGTCGAACAAAGTTCGCAATTCAAGTCTCTGAATCTTCAAAACAGTTGGAAAACAAGATTTCTATCAATGTGTTATACGGTAAGACAGGCCGATAAGAGAAATTGTTATTCCAACTCACCATAGGATCAGGTGCATCATTCTGCTGACACATGACCCAAGGAACCTCTGTGTTCATGGATGTAGCCATCTGTGCAGCCCATTCTATGTAAGTTTTGGCTTGTGAACCATACTCCCAATCAATATTGCCGTACTCATTTTCAATCTGCCATGAAAAAACAATCATTAAGTTCCTCGAAACAAAAGCATCAATACCAGAAAGCCAAAATGACTTCACCTTTCAGAAAACGATTCAGAGATAACAAAAACATGCTTTTTTATATGAATAATTCCTTTTATAATACCTGAGACAATATAATCGGCCCCCCTTGTGATGCATACAGCTTTTCTTGTTGCATCATCCCCACGATCTTAGTCGTAAATCGTTTCATTTCGGCCTAAAAAATAAAATAATCATCTAATTTATGCAGCAACTTAGTAACTCAATCATAAATACAAGAAACCAATTACCTTGTATGGCTCATTGTCAGTTCTAAACTTAATACCGGGTATAAAATGCAACCAAATGGGGAATCCACTGTGTTAGAGAAGAAGGGTTAGATCCAATAAATCGTTTGTTAAGCATTACAAAAAAAAAAAGAAACCATTTTCATCGAATGCAAGAAAAATCAACAAACATAAAAGTTAAAAAAAAACTAGATATATAACTCAGAGTGGAGACCGTGGAGTGCTTACCCATAATTCCATTCAGCGCATACATAAGGTCCAATCCGGAGATGAACATATAGGCCAGCTTGAGCTACCAACTTTATGAACTGTACCAGATCTTTTCTTCCTGTGAAATCATACTGCAAACATTTCTTCACCAGTCAGTTCGATATGTATAGAATAAACATATGTTAACTAGATATTGTAATTCTACAAAGATGGAATCTATGAAAATTTGTTCTTATAGAAATGTATAAGCTAAAATTTGAAAACTTTGCATGAATTTGAACATAAACTGAAAAGATCTCGAAGCCGAAGAGGGCCGGGGAGGGAGAGAAAAAAGAACCTGGCCTCGAACTGGTTCATGCAGGTCCCAGAACGCATAAGTTTCTATTATATCCAGTCCTCCATCCTTCGATTTCTTTATCAAATCTGGCCACATCTGCATGCATGCAAACCAAACAAATTACATACAAACGCTATAGATTAATTTCTACAGACCCATATATCCAAATGATCACACACTCACATCGGGAGTACTCCTAGGATAATGAATGGACCCGGACACCAAAACTCGGCGCTTCCCATCGATCACCAACGCCCGATTATCGTAAGTCACGTTCACAGCTAAACAAAGTGACGCCATGACCGATAACAGCAGAAAAACCAGCACCGGCGCCAGAGATTCGCTTCCCATTTTATGTTATACAAGAGGAAGTATGTTGTGTTTGTTAATTGGGTTGAAAAAATTATGTACGGCGAAAGAGCTCGTGATTTCTTGTTTTCCTACTTTGTTGAGTTAGTTGGTGTCACATTTATATAGTGTGAAGTTTTGTTGTGTTGGCTTTTGTTGAGCGAGTTTCTCTTAATGTCTGGTGCGTTTAATGCATTTTCTGTTTTGTTCTCCTCTTGTCCAATTTTCATGCAAAAAGTAGTGAAAAACGGAAATTCACACGTATTTAATCAATTCTTTTTCCAAGATTAGGACAAACATTCTATTTTTTTGCTCACTTTAAACTTGGGCTTTGGTAATAAGTGCAAACTAAAAATAATATACAATTGAAGTTTTTATATTCGTGGATTTCGACTATATTTTATGTTTATAATAAAAAAATATATTAAATGTTAAATTCATTTTATGACGTGAGAATCTGCGGCCGTTACGTTTTTGGATATGTTTTTGGACTAACGTAATAGTTGCAAAGTAGGCTAGTTTGGTAGTCAAGTCTTGTGTGACAAGCTCGTCCGATAAGATGTTGGTAGGATGAATCAAACTCCTGACAACTGGTCAATTGTTCAGCTGTTCCACCAACTCGGACACCCCGTTCAAGACAATTCACATCTTACTTATTTACACACGATAATATAAAATATAATGAATTTCAAATGTTCAATAAACTTGAAAACTATTGTAATTAAGATTAAGGATCTGAAATTGAAATAATTTTGAGTAAAATGCATACTCTAATTTTGAATCAAATGCATAAGATGGATTTAAGATGAGGGTTTAGGGGATAGCAAATGTTTTAATCAATTTTTTTTATTTAAAAATAATATTTGGGGAAACATATCTACTTTTTTATAATGTGTGTTTCTTGGCGCTAACGGTGGACATATTATTATGTATTTTTCGAATTTAAATTTCTTAGCGTAATTTTTTATGTGTTTTTTTTTTCCAACTTTTTAATTCCATTAATATTATTATTATTATTATTATTATTATTATTATTATTATTATTATCAGTTTGGGTCAATGGAAAATCGAAATCATTTTGCAAGCCTCTTTCTGTTATCCAAAATGGCCCAAGAAGAATGGTCCATTAGACGGCCCAGTACTAACTATGTGTATTTTGTACTCATTGCCCCTAAATTGAGAGCGGTGGTGAAGAATGGCGAAGACGGCGGCGCCAGGAAACCGAAACCTGCGCAAAGAGGAAAATTCCGGCGCCAGTGCCAGCACCAATCAAGCTAAAAGAAAATTCAGGAGTAGAACTATGAATGGCCATGTTAAAGATGAAGAGCCTGTGAATGGCCGTTTTAAGCTCGAAGAGCCTGAGGATCTTGTGGTGCCATCTTCCAGCACGGAAACTGAAAACGGTGACGCTGGGGAATCAATAGAGGAGGTGGAAGAGGGCGGGGGCGGAGAGAATGGCAAAATCGCTTCTGAAGAAGATGAGGAAGAAGTACTTGTTGAAAAGATCAATGGCTATGTCAGAAAAGGTAAAAAGGAGGAAGTGAAAAATCAGGGAAAAACGAAAAGGAGAAAGGAAGATGTAGAGGTGGAAGGGAAGATCGATAATGCGTTATATAAGTTTCCAATGAATCGCGTCAGTCGGATTATTCGGAGCGAGATTTCGAATGTTCGACTCTCACAGGAGGCGGTTTTCGTCATTAACAGAGCTTCGGTATGTCTTTTAATCAATTTCAACCTCTGTTCTTGGGGTTTGGATTAACATTTTCTTGATGTTTGGTGCGAAAAATTGTCTCAAGTTTAATTTTTGGGGGGATTTGATGGCCTTCCTGAAAGGACCGCTCCATCAAAGTGTGTTTTCTGGTTAGACGTTAGAGGAATTCTTTTGTAATAAGTTATCATGATATTAGTTTCAAATTGATAGTTGTGCTGCAGATGTGTTGTAACTTGTTGGCGGATTTAGATAAAAAGGACTTAGGCAACACACATTTTCCATTCTAATGTAGTTATTCAAAGATTCTTATGCATAACATATTTGTATAGATGCATTCTCGTGTGAGGTCGGATTTGTGCCATTTCAAAGTGTATTATGGCTAATGTGTGCATTCTATTTTTTCAGTTGGAGATCAAACAGACCTTAGGAATCGTTTCTTTTGATACGATGTTTCTATTTTTGTAAATCCCATGCAATACCTTTTTGTCTTAGAGTTCTATATGTGACTTTGCCATGAACTTGCATTTGAAACCCTTCCTGGAAAGGAGTTCACAAGTGTTGATGATTTAAGAGATTCAACTAATTGAAGGGAATCCCTTTCTCGATTATCCTTTTTCCACAATTTATTGGCGAAGATATTTGGAAATGTTGTTTGGTACGTTGAATTTTTCCCTGGAAATGCGATCAATATGGACAAGATATATAGAAGCTTGAAAAGGATTATTTTAAAATGTATGCTTGTATCGAATCTTGGGGTACAGAATGATGAACACGGTTCCCCAAGTGAACTTGGAAAAATTTCTGAATTATATTGTTTTTCATTGCTATTTTAGTTAAATTTCTTCATCTTATTGTGCTTGAAATTTGTCTGCTTATTTTTGGTACAGTTACTCTATGTATGACCTGATGGAATACTTATGATGCTACTTGATAGCTTTGCTTCTGATTATAATTTTTGGTTGGAAATAATCATTTTTAGTAATTGTTGATCATTTGGTAATAATTTGCAATTTTAGAAGGGCTTAAAGCTTCAATTTAGATTTGATTTTGAACTCTTTGAACCTACTGTTTATAACCCATAGTGCTCATCGATTGCAGGAGAAGTTTCTCGAACTGTTCAGCAGGGAGGCTTATGCTTGTGCATTTCTCGATCGCAAAAGTTATATAGCATACGACCATTTATGTAATGCTTCCCTCTATACTTTTGTTGGATATGTTCAGCATTGAATTTGAATTTCAACTTTTTTATGGCAAATTCGAGATTTAATGTCTATGTTCTCAATATTTAGTATTTTTTTTTTTGAAAATCAGTATGTTTTATTTAGTTATGAAGTTAAATGATTTAATTGTTTGAGATTCAAGATTTGAAATGTTTTTTGAGTGTCACTTTTATTTCTGAAGATCATCCAGAAAATGGCTGTTACTACCGTTAAAGAGTGATAATTTCTTGCTAGGTCACATTTTCTAGAAATGCCACTAATCGTATGATGCTATGTCAGTGTCTGATGCATATGGAACATATATATAGACTGCAACATTCTTTATCTGGGTTTAGGATATCGCCTACATTAAAATGTTTACTCACATTTTCTGCACAAAGGTTCAAATAAGACCTATTAAAGTTGTCAGAACCTTTTTTTAGTGGTATGGTATATTTTATTTTATTCATCAGTTGTAGCCAAATTTCATTTTAATCCAGTGTATTGATTTTCTTCTGTTGTAGCTTCTGTTGTTTCCAAACGAAAGAGATTTGAATTTGTCTCCGGTATGGTGCTTTCCCTTTCTGTATTACAAACTCTTACAAAACATCTCATGTTCTACTTTAGTTGTTGCCCCATCCTTGTTGATTCATTTCCATATCTTGAAACTGTGTTTGCAATTAGATTTCATTCCCGAGAGAGTGAAGGCCGAGGACGCCTTAACACAGATTTCAGAGTCGGAGAAGTAAATCTGTTGGAATCTTGATAGCAGAAATCTGATACTTGTTTTGTAGGATCTAATTGAGCACCTTTCTGCATTTTTGTTCTATACTTGACGTGGTGGAAGAATAGTTCCCGGTGTTAGTACACATCATATTCTTTAAATTTGTTTCTTCTTTTCCAAGAATAGCTATGCCCTCATATCCCGTTCTTAACTATATAGGTGCAATATATTTCATTTTATCCTGTGCTCTAATACAATGTATAGTCCTGGAAGACCAATCTTATATAATATAATATAATGTATTAGCATTAACAATCTTTGGTCTGTATTTTTGCTCCATCTACCTTCTCCATTAGTCATTCTTTGCATATACTTGTTGAGGATGACTTGTTGAACATGGGCATCACCTAAAAAACAATTACTTGTGATAATTTTAATTGTTGGACTTCACTATCAATAATTTGATTGGCATTGGTTCAGGTTTAAAGTTAATGTGTTGTGTCATTTATTTAGTTCACGATTTGACCCCACCCTTTAATCAAAGTTACCTCAAACTCCAATTAATTAAATCAAGTCATATATTTTGTGAGAAAATTGCCCCATTTTGAGGGGTGGAATAAGGAATCAGGTTAACATCAGACACAATATTGCAGCTGTATACCGGTATAACCATTGAAAGAAATTAAATTCTGAAGCCTGCCTCGACCAAAAGTACAATTAAAACCAATATCTGTACAAGGAAAAAACAATCGTGCATTTGAGTCATTGATAATCTCCTCTATTTCCTGCAATTCTAAGCAATCCATATGTCTACTCTGTATCCCCAGTCCTTAGCGCTGATAAAAATCAAGTTAAATAATACTAAATATATTCTAAATGGAAAATTTTCAAATTAAATGATTAATATTTATAGCATGAAGAAGTAGCATTTAAAAAAAACGATTGGTAAAATTTTAATTATATGCAATTGGACACAATAGTTGCTAATAATTGCAATTGTAACCAATACTTCAACCTCTTACCAACCATGTAGGGTGCGGTCCACCTCATTTTTGTAACTAAAATGCCACTTCAACAAACAATTCCATTCCCATAAAAACTTGCTCCCTTCTCTTCAAATTCACTCCACCTTCTAATCTCTCCATTCTACAGTCAAAAAATGGACCAAAAGATCACTTTGATCTCTCTCCCATGTCGGTAGAAAAGTCAAGAAAAGCAGCTGAATTGTGAAAGAAAAACGTGGACTGCACAAAATGAAATTTCGTGGAAATTTCAGAAGTCGCGTTTTATACGCGTCTTCACACGGTTAATGGGCTCTATAAATAGAGCTCCCCCTTCATTTTGATATCATCCCTTCTTCGAGTTTTCTCTCATATTATAATATTCTATAATATTTGTGAGGTGTTTGTTTTCCTGTATTAAGAGTGTGTGTTCTCTTTGGAAATACAGTGAGTGAGTTGTACACCACAAAATATTATAGTGGAAATTATTTTCATCTTGCCCATGATTTTTACCCAAATAATTTTTAGGGGTTTTCCACGTAAATCTCGATGTCCAGTTTATTCTTTATTTTCGGTTTTATTATTTCAAATTCCGCACGTGAGACCAACATCCCATATGCATTTTCTCTACTGCTGCTCCTCCAATGCCCCAAAACCTTAGCTCAGCCACCGGCCACCGCTCCCTCTGGTCCAACCAACATATCCAAAATCCTCGAAAAAGCCGGCCAGTTCACCAAATTCATCCCTCTCCTACAAATCACACGAGTAGGAGATCAAATAGATACCCAACTCAACAACTCAAACCAAGGTTTCACAGTCTTCGCGCCAACCGATCTCATAGAAATTTTTGTGTTGATTTATTATAAAGTTGGGATAATTTGATGTATTTTAGGGGATCGTTTGGTTCGATTAGTAGGTTCGGCCAGTATGATATATGACGAGCAAATAGTTGTTGAATGAATAGTGGTTTGATTTTATAAAATAATAAGATAAAAATATAACAATTAAGTGAACATGCATCCTAACAACCGAATCAACTAGTACTTGAGTAAAGAGACATTATACTATTATGTCTATATTTCAAATTTGTTAAAATATGCTGGGATGAGGCATTTGGGCTTACTGGCAATGTTGCCATTTTCAGCCCGATACAGGCAATGCTTTGGCCTATAGATATAGTATTTAAATTAAAATTCCAAAATCTTCTTTTTGTTTTGACTACTTTCGTTCAGAACGTTACCTGAATGTTACTTAAGCACTTCATTAGAACCACTACAATAAGAAATATATTGACTTTTCAAAGTTGATCATATTGCTCTTGTAGAAGCTAAAAATTACAAACGAGACGCGAAAACACGACCTAGATGATTATGTCATAAATCAAAATCAGAAGACGAACGACTCAAGCGAAAAAAAAAAAAAAGAAATTCACACTAGCTGTTGTAACATCTGGTACTTTGAGATTTTCCAAAACTTAGAGTCCTCGTGCCTACGATCTATCCCAATCAGCCTTTGGGATCGTGGGTCTTGCACATAAAAATTTGATAAAGATAAGTAGACAAAGTATCTAGACTCACATAATTGACTGACCGAAACAAAATAAATGTAAGACTGGGTATATAGTATTCATCAGGAAGAGATGAGCAAGACGTAACAAAAGAAACAATGCATACTAATGGCATCAATATACCATCAACAATCGCAATTTCAATAGATGAATTGAGAGACAAAGAAACAAAAAAGGACAAATCATAAGAAATTATGAGAAGCTCCATAATTCAAGACCCACAAGGAAGAAGATATACCTGAAGTGTCAAAGGATGTCAAACCTATATGTGAAGAAGTTGACATAACATGAAACTGTGAAACGAGGAACTCTTGAAACTGCTCAAACATATACAGATCCAAAGACGGTGTAGCCATTACGTTGCTAGACTGAGGTGGTAGATATGTTCACTGATTTGGTGGATTACCAGATTTCTATTGAGTATTATGAGATGGCTGATGTTATTGCTATGGTTTCTATGGAGTGTTCTATAGGTCGTCGTCGTTGTTGTGGTTTTCCTTTACTCAAGAATAGTGGACATTGAGCTTTAGAGTAGAGGTGTCAAAATCAGACACGACCCACCAAACAACCTGACACGGTTCAACCCGAAAAAAATCAGGTTGGGTTTGGGGTTTTCGGGTTCGGGTCAGATCAGATTATACCCGATAGATGTCCCAAAAAAAATGATCGGGTTGGGTTGGGTTCAGGTTAACCTAGGTTGGCCCGAGTTGACCGAAAATTTTAAATTTTTTTTTTAAAAAATATAATTAATAAATATAGCCTACATTTTTATATATTGTATGTCTGAAAAAATATTTATTGTATATTTATATCATAAATTTTCATAATTTAATATTTATTTTTGAATATTTTTTATTTTTTAAATATTTTTTTATTTGATTTATTAAATATATTTTATTTTTGTACAATTAGACTTTTAAATTTAAATCATATATATGAGAGAGATTTTGTTATTATGTTTAAATTAAAATATTATTATTATTATTATTACTATTATTATTATTATTTTGAATTTTATTTAATTTTCTTTTAAAAAAATTCAAAATCAGGTTGATCAGATTGATTCGGGTTCGGGTTGAGTGTTTTCGAGTTGGGTTCGGGTTAAGAAATTTTTTAATAGTACTATTGCTCGACCCGACCCATCCGACCCACCCGAATTGACACCCTTAATTTCGAGTGCCCTTATGCTTTACAAAAATCACACTAATCTTTAGAGATCTTCCTATTTGACTTGCTTTGGTGATTATCTTGAGGTCATTTAGGAGCTGCAAAGATTGATGGTGTAATTGGGATTGTCCCCATGTCAATGTAAGACTTAAGACGTATCTTCTCAGTTAACAATTTGCTTATAACCATGTCAACAGAAGGAAGAGGGCTACGATGAATAATCATCCCACTTAAACCATTAAAATCATTCCGAAGTGCCTTAAAAAATTGTACCAAGTGTCGTTCTTTTCTCCGAACAATCTAAGGTGAGAATGCTCACAATTCTGAAAATTCTGTTAATTCCAATTGATCCTAGAATGTCTACATGACAGAATAAAAATCGTGGATGCTCATATCTTTTTGCAGAAAGGAACAAATATATGTCTTCAATTGATACTATTTAGAAACATTAGACTGCAAATACAAGCATTCCAGATGATCCCAAACCTCTTTAGCAGTCTGGTATTTTTCCAATTGAGTGCACAACAAAATGATTAATCCATGTAATAATATTCGAATTATATGCCTCTCAAACATCCAATGATGTAGTGTAATCAGGAGCCGTCTGGTCTATAGGCTTATCTCGCATACCTATGACATAGTCCCACATTGATTTCCCCCGCAAGAAATTCTTCATAACATAACCCCAATATGAATACTTTTTTCCATCCAATTGAACATTAATAGGCTGAAGAGAATCGTCTTTATGAGTAGTCATGATGCCAAAACCAAACAAAATCGAACAAATAAAAAAATAAAATGCATAGAAGAAATCGTACGAGATTACCAAACAGAAACTGTACGGATGAAAAAAGTGTTCGAACACACCTGAAAAATCCATGGGATAGAGGTTGTGGATGAGATTAACAGTTCTTCTCCGCGAAAGCTTTGGATGATGTTAATAATTTTTCTCTGCAATTAGCAAATCCATGAGATAGAGGCTCTGATACCATGAATAAACTAAGAATCGAAACTCGAGTTGAGTCTTATTAACTCAATAATTATGTTTCAAAGAATGATGTTTATATAGTTATGATAAATTACAAAAAAAAAGACCGATATACCCTTTAGAGTATAATCTAACAATAATAATAAAATTCACAGAGTTGAGAATATAATGGATTTAGAGACACGAAATTCATATTTTAGAAAATGATCATTCTAATTAACATTTTGTATTTTTTTTTTAATCATGATAGAACCCGTAGCCATTACACTTCAATGCACACTGACTAAAATAATCAAGCTAACACATTGCTTCTAACTTCTTATGTTTGTTGTGTTATATTTTAGTGTTGTACATTGTGTGAGAGAGTAATGTAAAATTTGGACAAAACTGGCATGGTTCACACAAAGTAGTGCAAATTTCATATGCATATTTTTTTTAAAAAAAATCGATTGTCTAAAATTGTGAATTCTGGATCAATATTTTAAACTTTAAAATATTGAATTTATTATTGATTTCGAAAAGACATAATTATATTT
>NC_133308.1:3167934-3271543 GCF_012295235.1 Primulina huaijiensis | reverse complement strand
TGTCTCACAAAATACGACCCATGAGATCGTCTCACACAAGTTTTTACTTTTATTATAAACTTAGGTAAATAGAAAGTACTTATTAATCGAAAATCCACATGAATATATGTATTTTTCAACATATAAAAAGGAACTACATAAATAAAGAGATAAAACCAAATTACTTAAATATGAAATATAACAAACATATACTAATTAAAATTCGAGATCTAATTGTAACAAATTAGGGTTAAAAAAATAAAGTTGACTCGTTCTTGAAATGATCTGTCCGACAAATGATTCCATAGTTTTAACAAATTACATGCCCTCTCCTTTACGTCCATGCTAATAATGCCAAGAAATTGGCAAGCTTGAGGCAGGTTCTCACATGCAAAACTCTCTTTTCGACATGCATAAAATCACACTCCATACATAATACTGACCTCCAATAATCACATGCGCACAGTGTTCTTGTGGTCCATTATATTAATGGATCATCAAACCCTAGGAAAGCTGAAATATTTAAGCTAGTTTTAATTCATCGGCAAAAAGAAAGCTTTCTACGTGCAGTAAAATATGAATTTGATTCAGTCTTGTGATTGCCAAGTCACCTTTTTGTCACGTCTCCTCCAACATGCAGTGTCCCCCTCTCTTCTCTGACAATTCACAAGATCTCTTCTGTTTTTCAAGGACTGTACTCCTGCTTATGGAATAAGGAAGCTTTTTTGTCTTGGGATTTTTAACCCCCGGTAAGTTTTCATGGTTTTTACCATACATGGGAGCTCAGATATTCCGGCTATAATGCCTCAAATCCATTGAAGAACCCATGGAAGCGAATTTCGCTAGTTCATTCCCTCCTACTCCGAGAAAATCCCTGGTTAAACTGCTTTCTGCTTCGATTACTGCGCTTGATTGGGCTTGTTTTCCTTTGTTATTTGTGAGTATGATTAGAGGATCTGAGTTCATTCTTGAGCTGCCCAATAATGGATTACTGGACTCGAAAAGTCCGGGGACGTCTCCACCATTGTTGGAGGTCAGTATTGAAGCAGAAGTGGAAGCCATTAATCCATTCAAATTCTCGGGTTTCCTAATATTCATCTGAAGAACTTCATTTCTTGGCTGGTTCAAGGGATTGAAGTTTCCGAGACTCGAGAAGTTTGAGCTCATCAGCCCGAAGCCGGTGCCGAAAATGGCTGAATTATTGCTTCTGGTTGATCCCATTTCAGCTGCTTTTTGCAGTAAAGCGGTAGCTGACATTGGAGCTGGTGGATGATTTGTTTCTTGCTGATTTTGGCTGCTACTGCTGTAGTAAAGTGAACTTATAGCTTCACACATATTATTACCTTTGTCTTCCTCCTCTTCTTTTAAAGCTCCCGATGATCTGTTGATCAACCACTGGTTCTGCGAGGCGGCGGCCATTTGCACTAATTCAGGCAAGGTGGTTGAACTCGATGCCAAGAAATTTGCATCCGAAGAACTTGGATTTTGAATGGGATTCAGATTGAGATGAGGACTTGTATTGTCTAGCCATATGGGAAGTCTTGGTTTCTGCAAATTATCGATACTCAGCTGGTTTCCTGATTCTAATCCTGCAAGTTCAGGCCTGAATATGGTGGCAAATTGGGAATTTGCAGCATTGTGAAGATTGTTGTTCAACAATAATTGGTTTCTCAGATTCAAATTTACTGAAGGAACTGGAGTGAATCTTGCACTTTCCTCCGCTAATGCATCGCAGAAGGCTCTATGTGTGATGAAGCTGTCCTTTCTGTAACATAGAAACAAGGAAATTGCTCTCATTACTAATTTTGAAACCTCTACGGTTTCCAAGAAATGAGAGCAGAATTGATTATGGGATTCAAGATCCTAGTTTTAAAAGGAAGATTTTCCGATACATAGGGAGATTCCTTCATCCATTCAAATCTCTAACTCAGTGCCATTAATTTCAGATGTGCATTTATTTCTCACCAAACCAAGAATATATTAAATTCCACGTGTGACTTCCATTTAACAGAACCACACGGTGCATGACAGAGAAGTTTGAGAGATAATATTGTGTGTGTCTTCAAGAAACATTGCATAATCAATACCTGGAGAAGAGAGTTCCGCAGTCACATTTGTACTCTCTTGTTCCACAGATCTTGCTGTGAGCTTTCCAATCAGACTGAACAGCATATTTCTTTGAGCATTTCTCACACTTCCATTTCTTCTCGCCATGTTTTCTGCTGTAATGCTTCTTGATTCCTGTCAAATCCCCGAGTGCCCTTGAAGGGTCATGGTGGACACAAGTTTTTTCTGGACAAATGTAAACTTTCTTCTTCATTTCTTTGTTTGTTCTTTGCTTAAGCTTCCATGGAAGATTGTGCCCTCTTCTGTGAAGCTGCAGATTCTGGTCTCTCTGAAAACCCTTGTTGCATATTTCACAGATGAATCTGTTTGTTGCCATTAAAGACTTTGGAGACAGTGCTATCACTTCCGCATCTGGATCTGAATACATGTCTTATTCCAGTATTTCAAAGAACAAGAAAAACAGACGAGAGAATATATTTTCTGGGGTATTTGAAATTTATTTTTCTTATATAATTTATGCTTGCCTGGTGTTCCGGGTAGATTTCTTTTCCTCTTGGATTGATTTGAACTAGGGTTTGAATGATTACTAGGGTTCATACGATCAGGATCTTGAATAAACCCTCTAATGGAAGTAGGAACAGCAGAAAGCCCATCATCAGACATCATTTTTTCTGCAGCAAAATCCTTAAATTAACTTTGAACAAAATCAAGTATTAATTAACTAATTAATACTCCAAAGCTCAAAAGCATGTAAGAGTTGTTGTGTCTGTTTTTGTGTGTGTGTTTTCACTCACGAACAGGAACAAGAAAACAAAGGATTACTTGTCAAAATGGCCAAAAACCTGGAGAATTTCTTGACCTGTTTCCCTCAAAACAAAGCAAAAAAGATCTAAAGGTCAAGAAACTAAATTTACATGAGGGAAGCTGGAGCAGAGAGTTTAGTATTTTTCTTGCATGTTAGCAGAAAATAATAATGAAACACTGGAATGAAACCTAGCTTAAAGGGAGATTCTTTTTTTTTTTTTTTGCCCTGTTTCTTTCACCTTATCTCTTACACGGCTGTTGCCTCTGAAAAGCTGGTCAGCCATAGACTCACCTGGACCACTCTCCCTTTCTCTGTGTGTCACTTTCCAACATTTTATTTTATTTTTTTAACGACATTATTATTAGAATTGTCGAAATTTTCATTTTTTTAAATCAATATGTGTCAATATATGTTTTGGATAATATTCAAAGGAATATCTGTGTGTACATAATTAGTTGACAGCACAATAGTTACAGTTTACTGTAAATATATTGTACCATAAAATTAGCATATACTATATATTAAAATTTCAAATTTGAACCAATTAAACTCGAGAATTCTCGAATTTTATTTTATTTTTTATATTAGCTGAGGGTTTCTTATATGTGTCTCGAACTCGAGTCCACCGAGCCAAGGGGCTTGTGGCACTTGAACTTTAATTAAGTCGAGCATCAACTATGTTCATCTCCGTGTTTACGTTAAGAAAATACACATCTAATGGACGTTATGAAATATCAAATTGTATATCAACTAGATAAGTGTCACCACAACGATAGACACATAAATAAGTACGGTTAGTATATATATATATATATTAATGCTACCTCTACTTTATATACGTAGACTTAGGTAGGTCAGAAAAAAGATTTCAAAGAAAAAAAAGTTGAGAGGCTTTTACGGTGACAATGATTAAGCCATCATAGTTTTCTGAGACCATTTTGCATACTCAATAAAATAAATTAATCGACCGTATATAGATGCGTATGTATATATTTTTATATTGTAATAAAATTCGAAATTTTATTACATCTGTCCTTTTCTAATATTATTGTATTTGCTATTTTATATAATAATTTAATTAGTTCGATTCATGGATTATTTAAAAGCTTTTACTAAGGTAAATATTCAAATTGTTTATGGTATATAACTTAATATTATTTTAAAGAATTTTTAAGAAGCTATTATATATATTTATTTATTTATTTATTATACATTTATCGTGTCCCGTGAGCTACCGAGGGAAGTTGATTCAGTGGGGAGTAGGTGGTTGGAGTCCCCACATTTACAGTTAAAAGAAAGAACAGGAAAAAAAAAAGAAAAAGAAAGACGGTCGTAGCATGAATATTCTCTCTTATTTTTATAAAGGGAAATTACAATTTTTTTTTAATACCGTAACGAGTATGTTTTATATTTTTTATCATGTTATCTGCGATATTAATCTATTAATTTTTACTTCTTTTCAATTTTAATCATTTTTCGTCAGATTTTTGATATGGAGTGCATGTTGAAGGACAAAATCGGGAACAACGGTAAACTATAAGGATTGAATTGTGAAGATCGAATATCAAGTTAAGAATGTGAGTCTAAGTCGGCTCGTAGAATCTTGATCAAGTATAAGTCTTTTTTAATTTTGTGTGACCCCAAATTTAGTTGTGTGAAAGCTATATTGAAAGCCGGCTACATTTTGTAATTAAATATATAAAAAGATTATTGTTTTTACATATTTATATTTATATATGTACAATAATTAGTTTTGTGTAAAAAAAAATATTAATAATTGTGAGGGATAATGGACATATTTAATTATTCAGCCATTTGTTAAAGCTTCATATTGGGGGTATTTTGTTTTTTAACTTCAATCAACTATTTAATTAATAAAATGATCTCTTCGTGAGTATTTCAACCGAGTTTGCATACAAAGGTCAATGACCAAATTTAAATATTCAGCCTCATTATTGAAGCTCAAATTGCTTACAAATGCTCAAGTCCGCTACATATTCCTAAAAAATCTATAAATATGGGATGATTTTCATTATTCAAGGTATATTTTCATTATTTTATCCTTAACATCTCTAGCTTGCAGATAATATATTTAAATTATTTTCTGACTTGGGCGTCAGAGTGCCTATGCCGAGAAAATCCTGACGTCTCTGACGTTTATTCATGACATAGGTGATAACCCATAAAATTTGCTCTATGCCGGTTACTTGGATCCGTTTATGAACTTGTTGGAGTACTGGTCTACGACTACTTAGATCCGTTTACGAGCTTGCAGAGTAGTCCGAATAATTACATTTTTTGGCTACATCGATCAAATCATTTATATATATATATATATATTGTGAACATTTTAATAAATACGAATATACAAGCTAAATTTAATGGCAAAAACTTGTATGAGACGGTCTCACGGGTCGTATTTGTGAGACGGATCTCTTATTTGGGTCATTCATGAAAGAGTATTACTTTTTATGCTAAGAATATTATTTTTTATTGTGAATATGAGTAGGGATGACCCGTCTCACGGATTAAGATACGTAAGACGGTCTCACATGAGACCTACTCAAATTTAATATCTAAAATTGGTAACCAATTAATTTATGAATAGAACTTGTGAGATCAAGTTTTGAATATCTTTATATTGAGCTTGATCGACATCGAACTTTTAAAAATTTGGTGATTGATCGATCTGTTTGGTTTTGAGATAAAACTATACAATTTAGTATTAATTAAAAAAATATGACTACCAACTCTTTGATACAATATGGAACATAGTTGATTTGAGCTTTTATATATTGAAATCGACTTTTATAAATTCGTAAAGTCTTTAAGTATCGTAGATAATCAACTGGGGTGGTCAGTATAATAATAAGAAATTGAAAAATATATGGTATGCAGAATATATCAAAATTTTCTTATGGTAAATAAAGTTTGTGTGGAACTATATTAATTAAAATAGAAAACTTTACAAATATTAATAATTTCTTATGTTCTAAGTCGTTAAATCATTTAAAAATTTAAAAATATGGATAACTAAATAAATAAAAGGTTGATAAGAAAATAATTAAGACAAGACACGCACGTTTCTCTAAAGAATCTTTTTTGGCAAACCTAGCTTTCATGGAGTCTTCTCCTATGAGATCAATTAATTCTAGTAATATGAGCCGCTCGATCTTGGACACGTAGACAATGAATTTAATCATTTTTATCGAGATTAACGATGTTACATCAACGTCATGTCAGAAAAAAAAACCCAATAAAATTATAAAATAAAATTAAGATAACCGACTAAAACTGAAATTTGACAATATTGATAATCAATTATTCGTTCTAAGCTATCTAAAAATGCATGAGTTAATTATTCGAGTAAAATAAATATTAGTTATATGTCAATTACAAATAAATATGGTAATTGAATTGTTTGAATGATTAAAGCATTTTTATAAGGTGTAATGTGGTTTAATAATAGGATTTTCACATATCAAACCCATGGAGCATATAGATACATATACACACCCAGGTGTGCGTGGGATCAGCCGTGACTAAAAAAATTAAAATATTGTGTTCGAGATATTTTTATTTATGCATAATTTATAATTTTCGAATTTCAAGATAATTTCTGCTTTATATATGTTTTGTAAATTATAATAATTTAATCTTGAAGGCCAAATTCTAGTCATATGGACAAAAATTCGTATAATGTATTTTCACCTTTAGTTTTACCATTTACCATCAAATTAATTAAAATGCATGGATCTATATATCGTAACTTATATATTTATATTTTTTTTAAAATATAAAAGTCTCAGTAATTAAGTATTAGAAATATCTGCCAAGTCTGTTTGATTTTAGATGAATATATCCTTCTTCTCTGTGAGTCTCTCGTAGATATTTCTACTTTGCACGACTGTCTTCACTTAATAATCAACATACATTTAAACTATTTTTTTACACCAATCTTTATATTCTCTTTTTTAAAAAAATAATAATAATAATTATCGGTATACTCGATCGATACAATGGGTTTTTTTTATTATTAATTTAAAAAAAATAAATTTCAAAAATAATTTGGACAGTAATGGCGGGCGGGCGTAAAATTTTTCAGGATTCAACTGCAGCATTTTACGTGAAAAGACGTTGCAGCTTCGCGTGATCAAAGTTGAAAGTTTGCGGACTTCAATTATTCGAGCATCCTCTTGGTTTTCTATAAATAAAGCTCAACATCCTATTCAATATTTGTATTTGATAAGTGAATTACTCAAACGAAAAAACAAGTGTTCGTACATTTGAAAAGTGAATATTGATTTTTTCCATTCTGTACATACATTAAGTATTATAATATTATTTTTAATTTATTCTTAATAAATTTTTAAGTTTTATTTTTATATTTATTACTTCATTTCTTGTTTGAATATTTTGTATTAATTTACCATTTGATAATTTATTTCAAAATAGCAGAAAATCGAGTTTCAGAATATCTCAGAGTCCTTTACTTACAAGCGACATGTATCTAATCAACATTCCGAAACTGTTTATGATAGTGTAAGAGTTGAGCGATTAGACAATCTGGTTTGCATGATCTATGTTGGGAATTATTTATACAAGTGTATCCTTGCACTTAAATCATATTGGGTTTTTGCAATGTGGTTTTGGAGTGTTTGACAATCATTTGATTATTACTCTTGTTGAACGATGACGACGCGCACATTTTATTTTAGATATGGTGAAGAAACTGTCACATTACAAGATGTTTCGATAAATTGTGATCTAACAATTAATGGTGTCTTAGTGACTGTAATAGATATTTCACATACAATTGGACAATGGCAACATATGTGTCTCGGTTGGGATTTGCTCTATAATCATCGCATTTGATGATAATGGTTCGGAAGTAGAAGTCGTGAAATATATATATCGGTATGTAGCGTTGATGATTATTGGAGGAATATTGTTCTCGAATTAATTATCAAGGAAGGTCGGTTGGACTCATGTTTTTGCAACTGCTGCATGATATTGATTGTGTAAAAGCACATCAATACTAGCCATATATAGAGAAAATTTAAACAAATTGATAGAAGAATTTTGGGATGAAAAAGTGTAAGAAAGAAAAAATTACGAGGAAAGTTAGATTTAAAAATTGTGAGGAAAAATATTTCGTATTCACTAAGTTTTCTAGATTTTAAAAGTTCACGGGCTCAACTTTAAGGCATGAATCATGTATAATATTCAACGTGAGAATCGCGCTGAAAACGAAGCAGTCTTTGTGGAATTCGCAACTGTTGGTGTCATTTTGTACTACTCTTACAAAACCTCACCAGCCAAATTAGTTTTGAAAAAAAATTTTTTGTGACATCAATTGATTTTTATACAAATACATCTATCAACAAATTTAAATATCAACACATCATCTGCTACAAATTAATCAATACCCACTTTCTATAAATTCCAATATTCACATATTATAACCCACAAATTACATATTTAATATAATTGTATCGACATTATAATCCAAATAATAATTAAAATATCAAAAATACTATATTTAAAAAAACAATTATACAAACATGTAACGACGTGTACACAGAAACACTAATATGTATCATACATGCCAAGTATAAATTTAAAAAAAAAAAATTGAATGAAATAGGGGAATTGTTTTGGATTGGCAATTGGCATTGCATCCAGTTGTCATTTCATGCTTCTCCTTTTTATTACAATTAGAAAACATGGGAAAGTAAATACTGGTAATTTGTTCTCACAATAAAANTCGATTTTAAACGACATTCCAACTCCCAAGAATGTTGACGCCAACTACTCAACTAAATTTAGCACAACTCCGATCCCCTACTTTCTCCTATATTTGGAACCTTTTTCAAAATTTCCAGCAAAAATAAATCTAGCATTGCTAGTAATTAACTGGAATTTTTAGATTATTGTTTTGGTGCACAATCCAAAACAGCTTTGCCTTTCGTCTCGGTAGATGTATTATTCTACATTTTTCCAAAAGAACATTCCTTCATTTATTTCTTCCACGTATTATTCTACATTTTCTGAGAAAATAACATTCCTTCGTTTCCTTTCTTCCACGTCGACCACGACGACTAAAACGACGCGAAAAATCCCCTCGACTCCACAACAGCAAAAAACAAAAATATTAATTCATCCGATAAAATATTCGGACAGGGTTTCGTGATATCTTCTAATGTGCTATGATTTTAGAACCCAAAAAAAAACGTGCATAAAAAAATATAATTTAATTTTGTTTATGGATGTTTAAATTTAGAACTGGTAGAAGAATCAAAGAATAAAATTTGAATAATTTTTTTTATTTATAAATAAAAAAAGGATTATTTTGGTCTTAATTTGGAGACACGACATTCAAACGTACAGGAGAATTGGATTGGATGTAATCCAAACCACCCAGATTTTAAGGTTAGTCCCTTTACTATGTTCCGTTGATTTGAATAATTGAAATTTTCTGATTTAACTTAAGCAAAGATTGATAGAGTTAGGGCAAAATCGATTTACGTTATTATAGTAATTGAAATTTTCTATTAGAAAATGTACTTTTTTCTTTAAACTACCTGTAACTTATTTGAAGTATGATACATTATATATATTTGTTTATTAATAAATAATTTAAAGTATGAAATTTTTTAACTAAATTAATCAGCTGATAGAATTTATTTTTCTTTTTCATTTATTATTAGTAATATGAAGATCGCCAAAATTTGCTTAAATTAACAAAGTTTTTTTTTAAGTAGGAAATATCGCAAAATTGGTTTTCTACCGAGTAAAAATAATGAATAGATTTCTTGTGAGACGGTCTCACGAATTTTTATCTGTAAGACGAGTCAACCCTACCGATATTCACAATAAAAATTAATATTCTTAACATAAAAATTAATATTTTTTCATTGATGACCCAAATAAAATATCTGTCTCACAAAATACGACCCATGAGACCGTCTCACACAAGTTTTTGCCAAAAGTAATTGGGCTTTAAAATGTATGAAGGTATTTTTAACATTTGAAATAGAACGTGAACAAACTTATCAACAAGTCTGCATAAAAATGTTACATGTATTCTGACTTGTCTCATCATATAATTTTAAAAAGATTTATGCCGACTAAAATGCATATGAAGTTCTCATGTTCAGATTTGTTCGATGCTAAAATAAATGCCCTCGTCGGGATGAGTTCTTCCATCAAATTTACACAATAGCAGCATAGTTTATGCCAGCCGACGATTCGATACCAAGGTGGCCGAAAAATATGTATCCGCGACCACCGAGGTGCGAGGCCAGACCCAACCCGTACATAAACAAGTGAAAATAAATAAATTACACAGATGCATAGAGGTGCTTGCAAGAAAGAGCCGAGAGAATGGAGAGGACAACGAATCCAGGAAAACTAATACTAAATCTATATCTCTATTAGTCACTTGGAAGAATTAAAGATGCGTACAACTTACAGAAATGCTGCATCCCGGAGTAAAGTGCTGATTTCTCTAGTATTATGAAGCAGTACGCGGAAACTTGGAGAAGAGAGTGGCAAAAACTATGGCATCAAAAGTAGACCTTTTTAAGACAACTTGTCTCATATAGATGAATTTTGGTTAACACTGATACGATAAGTTTATAAATAATTAAAATGTATAAATACATCGTCATAACCCAAAGAGACCAATCCCTGAAGGACGAAACGAGAGGCAGAATGCCAAACGTCAGTTCTTGCAATTTATCAGCACAACAGCATCGAGTCAAGAAACAACCACGATGGAGCAACTGATTCATGGTTGACCTATCCACCCAAAATCTCGCAGGAAACAGGGTTGTCCACACTCAGATTACATTTAACACTAGATCTCATCGGTTGAACTATCAGAAGAAACTTGGAAAGATAACAAAGAATTATTTCCTCAAACAAAAGAGCAAACATGAGAGGATGATGTGTCGTACGTATGTATTCCATTCGTTAAATAACAGTCTATTTTCAAAGTCCACTCGTTTCTAACATCATGCCTCGGTGAAGACGTTGGCAGCTGGAAGGAGAAGCAGCTCAAGTGTAAGTCTATACCATGGTGAACAAAAGCCTCAAAAGTTCCCATTAACACTATGTTTTAGCCACGTATATTTGTTTTATTTTTGAAGCAGGAAAACCCCTATCCACACCACTGGAATGGCTCCTTCCATGGAAACCAGTCCTACGATGTGACCATTCATTTCCAGCATTGTTCCTGTGAGCAACACCCCCTCTTTGATGACTGTGACCAGCAGGCTTAACCTGTTGGATGGGCAGATTCTTCTGTAGAATTTGAGTCTTTACAGAACTTGTGTTCCGGTGTTTGCTACTATGATTGCCAAGGCTATCCTCAGGAGGCGTGCCAGCCTCACCAGATTCAGCATTGTCAGCATAAGAAGAGCTATGAATCACCATACTCTGCCCAGATGCGACAACCCCAGGGGATCTCATTGAATCTACTAGCCCAAGTTCAGCAGAAAATGGGGCCATGTTTGATTCTGTGGCAACAGAAAAACTTGGGACATTGTCTGACGTTGTTTGGATCTGAGGTTCAGCAAACATACTAACATTAACAGGGTGGTCGACGGAATGCCCATGATTGACTTGCGAAGGAAATTCAGCTTCTACTTGCGGCTGCAAGGTCGTCGAGACTGAACCATTGGAAATGGGAATATGCCCCCATTGAGCTTGGACAGACATATCAGGGGCAGACTGAAAAAAGAGAAATTTAACCTTTTCTGAACAAGAAATTGTATGACAGAAATGTTAAATAAGAATGCACCGAGAAAAAAAGAAAGCTCAAACAAAATTCGAAAAAAAATCATCTCATACGGTCCCATAGCAATTTTAATCCACTGTATAATTCCTCAATTTGCAAAGGAGAGATCAAACAAGCTGAAGCAACTAACAGGGGAAGCAGTATCACATATAAGATGATTTACTTTAGAGCATCACGATTATCAAAACTAAAAAAAAAAAGGAAACGATGACTAATATGCCAAATCATAGCACAGTTTTTCAACAGCACAACATGACTTGCACAACGAACTAGATTCTTTTACCTGAAATGGAGATAAATTAAACATGGGTAAGGGTGAGGCCATAGGCATAAGTGGAGATCCAGGGGCAAGATGCCGAATAGGAGCCATCATATTGGAAGCATTATGCTCAGTGGATGTCGTATTTATGCTATGTATGTCTCCATCATTAACTTGAACAGAAGTTGAAGTTTGTCCAGAAGGGATGAAGGTGGTTCCCATAAAACTCAAACCGAATTGTCCATATTGACCAAATTGACCAACTGGAGCAAAATGATTGTAGACAACCATATGTGGGCCCCCCTGAACACCAGGAATACCTCCAGATTGATTAATTAGACGGCACCCAGCTGGAGGATTATAAAATGAGTCCACATCAGAATGCCATTGCTGCCAGTTACCAATAGGTCCTGAACTGGGTGCTGTACTCCTTTGTGGATGTGATAATGAGCCAGAAGATTCCTCATGCGGACCAAAAGCAAGAAGTGGACTGCCCAACATTGGATTTACCTCATAAAAAGGTAAGTGGGATGGACCACTAGAAAAATGAGAAGGCATCTGGCCAGAAGAACTTGGCAATGGTGACCACACGGAGATTTGAGTTGTCTCGACAGAGAGATCTGCTGGAAGGGATACGGTTAGCAACTCCTCACCTTTTGATTCATTTACCAATTGCTGACCTCCGATTACACCTGTAAAAAGAAGTCAAGATTGTAATTACAAATGTGTGAAGGCCACCCATAAAAATGAGTCACACTTCTGTGTTCACCTGTGGTAATGACATCAATATCAGGACCGGTAAAAGTTTTGGTATCTGGAACATTAGCCGCACTTAATAGCCCCAACCCATTCCTGACTAAATCATCAACATAGATGGCAGAAGCAGAAGCAGAAGCAGAAGCAGAAGCAGAAGCTTCAGCCTCACAATCTTGTAATGGAACACAACCATCAGTGGAATGGTTTTCCTTTCCGAAAAAAAGAGAACTACCATTTTCAGCCACTGAAAAGTTGCGAGATATTGGCACATCGTTTCGATTAGAACCTGGAGCAACAATCCCATGTGATACTGCACGGCTACTAGGAGGAAGAACAGAAGGAGATGTCACAGCACCTAGTATGGAAAAAATATATATTGAGGGATGAACTAATGCGAGATAAACTGTACTTGTAGTAGCGAGAATTTACCAAATTGAATTTTCTCTCCAGCAAGCAAGGAATTGATTGGACATGCACCAGAGGAAAATGTTTTCTCCTTGGCCGAAATGGACTTTGTTGGCAAGATAGCATTACTAGCTGTGCTGGAATGATCTCCAACAATAGAATTGTGTGAATTGTATCGCATAGGTTTCATAGCCTCCTCAAGTTTGGTCTGTGTCAGTGACATAACCTACAAGAAATCAAATTCATTGACAATTGATATAACTTTTTGCTTGGAAAAGATGCAAAAAGTCAACTGTCCACGATGTTGACAAGATCCCTTTATCAATCTTACATAGCTTAAGGTCCTGTCGGCATTTAGAATACAGGATGAGAAAAAAAAAAAAAAAAAACTCAATGATGCAAAGGCAACAAGCTATCGCTTAAACTTTCCTCTCCGGCTAAAAGGAAGAGATAATTAAACTATTGTTCCAAATTCAAGACATTCAACACCAACTTCATCAAGGCTCGGTGTGTAAAAAACTTTACTCAGGAAAAAAGAGACATGGCGATCCAAAATAATGATTATGATACATGATTTATATATAATCCACGACTAAAATACCATAGTTAAATTGAAATGCCAATGACTTCAGATGAGAATTAAAACGGGCAGGTTTTATATACACTAGTTGAATTTCAAAGACAAAATGACTTTCGTGTGATACGCCTGGACATTTCAAGGAATAGCAAACACAATTTACAATGAATAACAACCAGCTAATATAACTCCTTAAAAAGGGAACAGCCTAACAGAAATTCAACGTACCTGTTGGTTAATCCCTGAAGTGCTCCAAGAAGTCGATGACAATTGGATTTGGTTTGTTCCATTGTTTTTACTCTCACATCCTTTTTCGCCACTAGATACAACAGTCATAGAACCTGTTTGGGGCCTACAACAACGTGTTGCAACACATTAAAGATGGTGTTAAATAAGATTAAAAAATTTGAGCTTCTGTACAGAGGTAAGTACTTGATAGTCTGGGCTTCAGAATTTATAGGAGTGCCAATTGGGGCCAGAGGTTGGAAAACAGATGTGGCAAACCCTGTTGATACTTCATCGTGTGCCAACTGATGGCTCTCCGAGACAGTAACATCCAAGCAAGATTCTTGGTTCTCATATGGCATGGCGAGCTTACTTGTGCCTCCTGAGACAATGGAATTTGGTTTCGGAGCATGCAATTTGCAAGGTGGCTGCTAAAAAATTGATATCCACGAGTTTCATAGATGAAGAGAAAATATAATCAACCACATGTCATCCGAAAATTGCTAAATGTACTTAGAAAATGAAAAAAAAAAATACGCATAGATACCTGTGTGGTGTGTGACTTTGCTTTAATTTTTTCCCTCTGTTCACACAAATCAGTAAGCCATTACATGCCGTCGAAAAATCTTCCAAATAGGGGCAGGAAAATAATGAGAAAATATGCATTGATACCTTTGTGGTGATTGATTTCGCTTTGATTTCCTTTTCCCTTTGGTCACGTCGATCATTCAACATTTGTCTTTTGGATCTGACTTCAATAAAATCATCCTCATCGCTGGGAGCTTCTATACCAGGTTGTTCGTAAACACGAACAATGCCCTTCAGCAAGGGAGCATCAACATCCTCAGAAACTTTTTTGGGTAAATTTGCTTCACTGGGGTAGGAAATGTTTCGGCTCTTAAAAGATACATTTTTCCCCATCTCTTTTGCTACCATGTCTCCAGGATTGACCACCTGGGAATCAATATTATCAGAGACTTCTACTTTAGTTCTGTGCTTCAGAGGTCTATTAGAAATGGTACCTCTCTTGGACCAACTTCTTCTAAAATCTCCCATGGCCTTTCCTGTATAACTTGGATTATCATCTAAGTCTGAATCTTTAAACGAAACCATCAGAGGTCCTTTCCCCCTGCCAATGTTCTCCCGAATCCGGAATTCAGTGTGTTGAGCAGTTCGTTGAGACCTTCTCGGAAAGCCAGTTGAATTCGCGGGCATGCCATGAGTAGTGAAAGATGATCTGGTATCTGCATGTCTGAGTATATAGGAATTATTGTTTCTCCTGCCACCATAAAATCGATCAAGACGTCTAGGTCCACTGAAAATTTTATGCCTGGAAGCAGCCTGAACTGGCTGTTGCATGATCTTCATCTGACTTTCAGATTCCTTTTCTTCGGATGATGGTGAATAATTCTTTGGAGCTAAGCCATAATCTCCTTCTTCTTCCATTCGGGGTAGAGATTTTGATTTCATTTCTTTATCAGTAGCACTTGAGACAAAAGTCATACGACCAATATTATGGTCAGCACGGCTGTCTGCTTCCAAAACAGAATTAATTCCCATGGAAAGGCTCCCATGAGATTGCTCAGGCAGTCCCGAAACGAGACCTGGAAGCTTGTTTAACTCAAATTCTGCCACATTCTGGGAAGAAACATCTCGAGCAGGCTGATTATACATAGAGTCTCCAGCCCTCTGATTCAGATTAAATTGGGCCTGCATGTTAGGCTTAATAAAAGACATTGATTGGGGGGGCATGGGCAATATTCCCTGTGAGATAGGAGATGTATACTGCATCTGGCCAAACTGGAACACTGGAGGCTGTGATGGATCCATGCAAGTAAAGGATTGACCAAGAGGTAGATGGATGTGGAGAGGCATCTGGATGGAACCAATTTGTATTGCCGGCACAGGAGAAGGTATCAAAGATGGACCAGAAAACAACCCAAACTGAAGTTTAACAGGTAAATCAGTCGGGCTTCCTGCAGAAGATATAGATGATATACTAGTCTGGCCAACAGCTGCTGTGGCATCGCCTGAGCATGTGACTGATTGCTGCACAGGTAAGCCAGTGCTACCCAAGGAATCAACGCAGTCTAAAAGATCTAATCTGCAGGAATAGGAAGCATCAACAGATTGACCAATAGAACTTTCCAATATCAAGTCACTTTCTTTGATCTTAACAGAGGAGCTATTTGCACTTATATCAGACATGTCATTTACATTCAGAAGGCCCTGTTCTTCAGCAGGAACCTCATCAACTAGTCCTCTTTTCTCCCCTGCATTACCTGAAATGTCGGGGATTCCATATGTTCTATCTTGGGTCCTTGAGCTACTTTCAAAGTCATCACTCGGTAGTACCACTTCGACACCCTCGTCAAAGCCTAAGACCACATTATCCACCATATCAGATGGCTCTGTTTCTTCGAATTCAAGGACTTCAAACTTTTCATTCAGCTCATGATTCTCGTCATCGCCATCACGCACTTCATCTTCTGCTGTGTAGCCATCTTCATCCTCATCATATTCTTCTTGATGTTGCAGTGTGTCATCATTTTCAATAGTCCATTCTTCATCCTCGCTAGAAAAACCAGAAACCGATGCCCCAGTGCCAGATTTACCATTCAAGACAACAGATCCACTCTGAGATAAAATATTACCTTTCACTTCTGCTATACCAGCTTTTACTGGAGAATCTTCAAATCCATCCAACTCATCATGGGACAGCTGAGGAGGAGAATTTGGAGGGCTTGAAACAGATAATGAAGATTGTGAATCACACCTTGATTTATTGTTTTGAATGTGGTCCTCAGGGGTTATATTTTTAACCTCCACTTCAGGCAGTTCAAGACCCTTTTGATTACTACCGTCATAAAATGTTTGCCCAATTGGTAAACTTCTTGCAAAATTGGTATAACGAATTTCATCGCCGAGGACAGCCAAGGGGCCAGAACGGTCATTAGGTCGCTCAAAAGGAGCCCTCTGAGATGAATTAAGTGAGGGAGGAGGAAGAACACGAGGCTGTCTCATGGAATTCCTTGCCCTCACATTAGAATAAGCCCTTGACGCTGCTCTGCCACCACCAAATGCATCTCTTCTTGGACTGTAATGATCAATCTCCTGATCCAACGCTGACGGAAAGAAGCTAGCACCATTTTCAAAAGCATCTCTTCGAATTATACCTTTTCCCCCATCAAAAAAGTTCGAGGAACCCTCACTAGGAGGGTAAGGTCTCCAGCTCATCTCGTAAGGCCTGCTAGGAGCAAATGGATCGAATGAAGCTGAAGTTGTCAACTTATCGACCATTCTCTCACCATCTTCCCAAGTATCCAAAGTCCTGGAGAAATCTTTTTCCTTAACTGAAGCCTCTAGTTGTTCATCATTAACCATGTTAGGTGCAGATATGTTACCCCTGGCAGCCGTAGACGCTTGGGCCTCCCTCTTAGCTATCTTAGCTTCCAAATCCAGAAGCTTCTGTTTGGCAGCTTGCTTCCTTCTCTCTTCTTCCATATAAATTCTTCTCATTTCCTCCTCTCTGGCAATTCTGTGCTCTTCTGCTATTCGAATTGCCTCTACTCGCTCATGTTCTACTCTCCATGCAGCTTCTCGGGCTTCCTCTTCCACCCTTCGTTGCCGTTCCTCCTCTTCCCTAATCCTTTGTTGTCTATCCTCCTCCTCTCTTCTAGCTAGCTCCAAAGCTTTTTCTTGTTCTACGATGATTCTCTGCCTTTCAAGCTCTTGCATTTTCTGAACTCTTTCAAGTTCTGCTTGAAAAGATTCTCTAATAGGATCGTGAAAATCAGTTGATTTTGCAGCATCTCTTTTCTTTCTAATAACACCAACAAGGCCACCTGAAAATATATCCCTTTCATCAAAACCTGCAGCTTCATTGCATCGTTGACCCCATCCGTCATATGGACTCTGAGCTACTTTATGAGCTAAAAAGCTCGGCCTGAGTAAGTCAAGATTCCCATCCCAATAACTATCAATCTTCGAATATCCAGCATCTCTTCCACGTTCCGTAAACCCGTGACTTGTGTCACGCTCATCATCTGCCCAGTCTGACCTTGGATTCAAGCGAACTAGTGGTAGTGGAGAAGTAAAATACTCATCCTCTTTACTAGTTTGAGCAGCCAGTCGCCCCCTACCTATCCCACGGCCCTCACCACTCTTCTCTACCGACAAATTTCTGGTAGAATTCCATGAAGGCTGCCCTGAAGGCTGTGCATTAACGAACGAACTCGAATGATAGACGTCTCTCTTCTTCTGATTCAATTCCTCACCTACGATATGCTTTTGTTTCTGGTTCAAAGATTCCTTTTGCTTCTGGGATGCCTCAGAAGAGACGGGCTTCGCAGCCTGCAGAGATGGAAAATCCTCACCTCTTAAAACCATAGTTTTCTGGGTAGAAGGTACAAAATCCCGAGAGACAGAACCAGAACTGGAACCCAAAAGTCCTAACCCATTAGAACGAGCTGAAGGAGGGACATAAGAACCAGTGCCCCGGCTTATCCCATCCTTAGCTTCCAGCACATCAGCCAAGGGAACATGAGCATTGCTCTCATTCTTCTCGGACAAGGCAGCAACAGATACCGGTTTGGTCCAGCCCACACGCGATGAAGAAGACTTCGCTCCACTACCAGGAGCAATACCACGACTGGGGCTGGACGTATCGAATCTCTCGTGTTCTTTCCTCAAGGAGGGCAAATTTAAGGGGGGTGGAACAGATAGCTTCGAACCAGCCTTCTGAGCGCTGCCCCGGTTCTTGGACAGAACCAGCATTCCTCCACCACCACGGCCCCACCCAGCAGCGGAAGCCTGCCCTTGATAGCCTCCACCACCACCATTAAACTGCTGCTGCTGCTGCCCATAAGACTTGTTCAGATTTGCTGACACAAACTTGGAGCCAGGGTTGGCCATCTCCAAACCTAACACGAAGCCGAAACCAGAATCCGGAACCACAGCAAAGCATCAAAACCGAAACCCAAAAACTTCCGTCTAGCTCTTTCTCCCTCCCCCAGAAACGCAATAAATGACGAATCAACAGTCCCACCAATAGATCTCCCTGGCAAACACTACATAAAATAAGTAAATCAAACACGATGGGCTATCACAGTTGGGATAATAGTAAAAAAAAACGTTGCAAGAAGTAATCTTTAGGCACAGTTAGCTAATTAGAGTTCATAAATATAATTAATAGTGTAACTGACAACAAATCCGGAGGATCGCGAGAGGAGTAGCCGCGCGAATCGGCAAATGAGAAGAGCATACCTCGGACGGCGTAAGGCGGAGGACCGTACGAATATTATCGTGAGATCGGAGAGGAAGAAGCCCTAAAATGTGCTGCGACTACAGTATCCAGAGAGATTATAAATGCACATAGATCCGGACATGGAGAGGAGTTTTATTTTGTTTTTTTTTTTTTTCTTAAATAAGATTGTTTTATCAAGATTTGTTTCTTTTTCAATTTTTTTAAGGGATTATTATTTCAAATTTATTAACATCACGTTCATCAAAAATAATATTAAAAATAAAATATTATTAAATAATATTAATATTTTTTCTGATAACGATTTACGTTGGTAATTCTATTGCTTTAATTTATGAAAAAATGATAGCAAAAGAATTTAATGTAATATAAGTTTGATTAGAAAAATTAATCATATATTTAACATTATTACTTTTATTATTATTTTTTATTATTATTATTATTGTTATTGTAAATATTTTATTTCTACTTTAAACCTAAAGAAACATATGGTTAGATAATTAATTATCTTTAATATTGAGAACTAAATTGTTAAATATTTCTATCCAAATTAATAATAATCAAGAAAATAACATACTCTTATATAACTAATTTGAATATCTAAAATGCATCATATTTTTTTTCCCAAATACCGCCCACATAATTTTTTTCACAAGAAAAACATAATAAGTCTGATGTTAAGGTGCGATATCAAATTTTCAAAATAATTATTATTAACTGTGTATATACCTATTGATCGAACAATTTTTTTATAACATTAGGATTCGCAGCTCCTATCTTTGATGTAATCTATGTAAACACAAAAATAAACGATGTAGTTTATAAATCACACTAACCAATTAAACCACAATGAACAAACCCTATATAGAAGACTAGAAGTTTGATATTGAGCACACTCTGCGACAATACACTGTAGACTATCATGTACCACACTAACTAATGCTTCTAAAAATAATATCAATAACGATGCTCTCATATGGAAAGTTGAGAGGTTTATGTTAGTAAATCTTTGTCTTAACAAAACATAGTTCTTTCAATATATTTGAGCTAATCTGTGTTAGATAAAAACTTATTCAAGTGGAAGAAGTAGAACCAATTAGTCACATTGTTGGATTCAAATATCGATATGATCCACACACCAAAATTTAAGTAAAAAAAAACTGAATATATAGTGGAATTATTGGAACTAAGTTAAGCTAAAGTCCGGTCAGAATTCAGGAACACGAGAACTGAATGTGAGATTCTATGTTATGATGCTTTTCTTCCAAAATCAAACATCTTTTTTTTTAAATTAACCGTGGAATCAACCGTTAAAACAGTGATCGAAAGATCTAGGTGAGACGCGGCTCAAGCTTCATATCTGTAGCGGTAGAACTTCCCGATGACATGGAGAACCGTGACGAAGCCGATGAAGCAGAGGCTCATCCTGATCCTCATCCCCGGCACATCTTCCGTGTAGAAGCGGAGCATGTTGGCACCTGATCCAGCACTGTCGTCGATGTCAGAGGAAGATCCGCTTCCTAGCCTGCGTTGACGCATTCCCGTCGTGGCGGTGGCTGAGATGCGCGGGGACGCTCCCACGATGCTCGGGCGAGAGGTGGTTCCGGAGGAAGATTGCGATTGTGAAGAACCGTGTACCATTTGGTAATAATTTTTCAGAGAAATCAATAGGATGACCATTATCATAATAATATGAAAATTAGAAGTTGTTTGGATAAACATGATGAGAATTACTCGGTGAACGCCAAGCCGTGGACTTCAGTTTTGACTTTTGGATTTTGTATTCGCTTATATAGATTAAGCTTATTGGTCCAGGACCAATCAACTGAAATAGAAGGCCCAAAAGGTTCGAAACCAGTATGGGCCAAAACGTGATACATGGGCTGCAACAAGAATGGCACCGTTTCTGTTTAGGGATCCAGAATCCTAGCCCTTTCCAATTGGGTTGAATAGTTTAATTTACTGATATTTTTAAGGTACTGATGAAATTGAAAGATCTGAAATATAATTTAATTAGATTTAAAGTATAAAAAAAGTAAATGATAAATATTATTGTGTTCTTTTTATTTTATTATAAAAGGCTGGATCATAATCTACATTTTAATGAAATACCCTAATCGCCCTTGCATAAATAAATATAGAATTATTTGAGTTTTGTTTCTTCTTTTCAACGGGAAACCAAGGAATTTGGTAACAAAATCTGTATATGTTAGATTATTTAGATTGAGGATGCATATACCTAAACTAATTTATTTAAATAATCTGAAAATTAAAAAATAAAAAAAATAAAAAAATTAACTTCCAAATTTACATAGTTCGGTGAGTCCATATATTCTATGGTTGTATTTATAATGAAGGGATGCCTTTGTAAAATTTAATGGAGACAGGGATATAAAAGTAAATTGATCTAGAAATATATATGAGACAATTTGCGCTATAAAATGCAACCCAAACTTTATAAAAAATGACAATAGTCAAGCTCTAGTCGATAAATTCAAACATGCTCTTATATATATATATATATATATATATATATATATGACACAAATAAGATATCTGTCTCATAATATACGACACGTGAAACTGTCTCACACAAATTTTTGTACTTTAAGAAATTTGAATTGTATAAGTACCTCCAACTACAACTTTCTTACAAATGATTAAATTTATTTTAGAAAGATTACAAATTGAGTCTCAAAAGGCCTAGTTTCTTTTTAGCCCATTGAGTCAATGACACGTGGCGTGATGATTATTTTGATATTTGAGTTTGGCACTAAATGCATTATTAATAATTAATGTTTCACGCTGTTCTATTTTGATACATAGTATTTCTAAAATTATTTAATTATAGTCCCGAATTCTGCTATCTTTTTCTTTTTCTTTTTTTAATTTTAAGACTAACTGAAAGTGCGTAGATTCTACCCAAAAAAAAATTTTATTTCCAGTACCCAAATCATAATAAATAATCAATTTACATCCTATATTTTTTTAAATAAACAATTTTGATACCCATGTATCCAAATCATTGACTTTTAGCTTCCACCATTAGCTTTTTCTATCCTTGCACTTTTTTGAATATTTAATTAACAACATGGAATCATATTTGATTAAATAAATTTGCAGGGCAATCAAAATCTTGCTTACATTTATTTTATGATACACTCATGTGCAACTTTAAAAAAATCTTGATTTTATGCCTCTCAAAACAATTGTTATCGTTCAATAATGATTAAGTTATTCCCAATAGATCTCACTCGAGCTATATTGGAGCAGTTATAGCACAAAATTACTTTCAGGTATGTAATATCTTTAAAACCTCGAAATTTTCGAAAATTCGGAAATTTCAAAACTTATAATTTTCGAGGTGTCGTAAAAACATGTTTTATCAATCCGAGATCGATAGTATAAATATCGCTTCTCTTGTGGTGCAGTAACATAAAACTCGAGGAAAAAAAAACCCATCTCCCTAAAAAAAAAAAGATTGGTATTGTCGTAACCTTTGGTAAAGTGTATAAATACATACTAAGTCTTACCCAAATACAAAAACCATTGTATAATGATAATGACAAGAAACATGTTATGTTAGAACAAGGACTCGACATGGGACAATGACAGGACTCATATAGTCAAATTGTCAAATAAAAGAGAGGCCCACAGACAATAAAAAATTCAGGCCCAAATGAAAATGGTCTGGCCCACAAAAGCCCTCAAATCAGAGTTAGCCAGCGAAAGACGATTAAAGTAGAAAGGCCCACCTTTGGATAATATACGAGACATGTCGGGTTATCGTGAGTGACTGGCAACCACTAAACAACTTCGTCCGAACCAGACATCATAAGCTGGGAAGAATCTTGAAAAAAAATTTATGCTGCACCCCATTTGGGACGATGCTTGCACTCGATCGGATTGTGTTTGAATGGAAAATGTGTCGTATTTCGAGCTCGTGGTAAAAATTTACGCGGTCGATAGCAACGTATATACGATCCCTTGTTAAAAAATCGCGGATTTTGACAGTTGAATTTCTCGGTTCAATTTTGATGTACACATAAGTCTATTAATTTAGACTTGTGAATTTACAGACTTGTTCTTTTATTATTTAACATTATTGTCTATTTTCTTATCTAAATGTGTGAATAAATCTATTAATTTAGAATTGTGGATTTACAGGTCTGGTTTTTTATTATTTGACATTTTTGTCTATTTCTTCTTCTTTTTTTTTTTTCTATCTAAACGTGTGAATAAATCTATTAATTTAGAATTGTGAATTTACAAGTTTGCTTTTTTTTATTTTATTATTATTTAACATTATTATATTTGGCAAAAACTTGTGTGAGACGGTCTCACGGGTCGTATTTGTGAGACGGGTCTCTTATTTGGGTTATCCATGAAAAAATATTATTTTTTATGCTAATAGTATTACTTTTTATTGTGAATATGGGTAGGGTTGACCCGTCTCACACTCATTATATTTTAGTTAGAGCATAAATGTAAATTACGCTTATCATTATGTTTTACCAATTATACGGTAAATAATATAATTATCATCCAAACATGGGCTTAATTTATCTATCTATTTCCTATCTAAAAACGTGAATAAATCTATTAATTTAGAATTGTGAATTTACAAGTCTGTATTTTTATTATTCAACATTATTGTCTATTTCATCTCATATTTAAATGTGTGAATAAATCTATTAATTTAAAATTGTGAATTTACAAGTTTGCAATTTTATTATTCAATATTAATTTATTTTAGTTAAGACATAAATATAAATTACATTTATCATTATGTCTTGCTAATTATATTGTAAATAATATAATTATCATCAAAACGTAATCTAATCTATTTTTTCTATCTAAATGTAAATAAATTTATTATTTTAGAATTATGAATTTACAAGTTTGCTCTTTTACTATTCAACATTATTATATTTTAGTTATGACATAAATATAATTATCATTATCATTATGTTTCACTAATTACACAGTAAATAATATAATTATCATCAAAACACAATTGTGAATTTACAAGTTTGCACTTTTATTATTAAACATTGTTGTGTTTTAGTTATGACATAAAAGTAAATTACAATTATCATTATGTCTTACTAATTATACTGCAAATAATATAGTTATCATCAAAATATGGGCTTAATCTATCTATTTCATATATTTTTTCCCTTCATGTGTAGAAAAAAGAATGGTACATTACTTCCATATTTCAACTTAGAAAAGAGTATCTTGATTTCGGTCAATATTAATATTAATCCAATTAGTAAGGAAATTGGACTTGTCAAAGTCCAATTCCTGGTATTGATCTGACTGAGTTCAGTGAACAATTGTGAGACGGTCTCACGGATTACCTATTAATAATAACAAGAAGGTATTGATATATAATCATTATATAATACAATAAACACAAAAACTCTTGTTAGACGGTCTCACGAATCAATTTTGTAGGTTGAATCTCTTATTTGAATCGTCCATGAAAAAGTATTACTTTTTATGCTAAGAGTATTACTTTTTATTGTGAATATCGGTAGGGTTGACCTATCTCACAGATAAAAATTCGTGAGACAGTCTCACAAGAGACTTACTCTACAATAAATAAATAACAAATCGACCAAAGTTAGTTCACAACGTTGGTCCAGAAAAATAAAACAAATTCATGCATTTTCTTCTTCTTAATTTCCACAATGAATTCGAAAATTGATTGATACCCCCATAAGGATATGGGTCGTTGCCATAAGGATTCGGGTCGAGTCGTTGCCATAAGGATCCGGGTCGATTGACGACCCGGACACTAGCAAGAGCCCGAGCACTACATGTTTCCCAAGAATTCTTCGAACAGCCCGGTCTCCCGCGCAGTAATCGCCCGAGCTCTCATATAAGTACCCGGGTAATCAATTGTCCGAGCCACCTCGAGAATTGAACCATACTCAAGTATGATTGATACAGGACGTCTAATCTGTCAGAACAACTTGGGTTTGGAGTGTCCTAAAAGTCATCAGAAGATAGGGTATGGGCAGCCGACCTACCATACTTAGTAGGTAGCACTGGAATCAAGGTACCTACCTCATCTTCTACTATAAATAGCAGGTATAAATGTCATTTACCGATTCTGAAATCTTTGAACTCTCAAACATTATACATATTTTCTCTCAAATATTGCTTGTGTTCATCTTCAACCTGCTGACTTAAGCATCGGAGTGGCCACGCCGGATACTCCTTCGGCGCCCATTCACGAGTTTCTTTCATTGTTTGCAGGTGCTATTGAAGCCATTACCTTCACTCAAATTCCCTAAAAACTATAAATTATTGATTTGACCTGTTGGAGCTCCTTACCCGGCTCATCCATTTCAACAAAGTCACATCATTGATAAATATGTTATTCTTCCTATCAATTCACTACAAGTGGACCAAAATAATGTAAAGTGGTTCTTCTTCGACAAAGAAGTCAAACTTCCTCAAAGCAAGATTCAACAACAATCTGAAAAATGATTTTAATAGATGAAAATTAAGTTTTAAGATGAATAATAGAGGCAAAACAAATTCATGCAAAAAAAAAAATTATGACATTCTCCTAAAAACATTGTTATGAGTATTTTTCATATGCAAATATGCACAGAAAATTATCACATTGAGATTGTGAGTTGTATTAACTTAAAACTACTAAATTTGCTTGTGTTTTGTGTTGAAGGTTACAATGATTCATGGTATAATGTTTTCAAACCTTATTCAACCATTTCAAGATCAAACGAAGATCAACAAGAGTTATATTATCGAAGACTATATTGTCCAATCAGTGAAAAAAATACCCATATGTGAATTGAAAAATAGAATTGTTGTTGCAAAGGGGAACAAAATCAGCAATGTACAATCACAATTAACATGTCACAACTTAAACTTTGACTTTAAATAGATTGCTTATCTGAAAAAAAAAAAATACGGCTACTGATAATGAACATGATTATTGTCGCTAAAATTCTTTTATGTATGTCAGAAAATGATGAATTTGTTTAAAGTCAATCTAATTTTGTACATATGTCTTTGTCATTTTGAGAAAAGTCCGAAAAGTTACATGTTTTTAAAGAAAATACAAGATCGATATTGGTTACAAAAGGAAAATAATTTTGATGAACGTAATGTAAGTTTCTAAAATATAACCACTTAGTTCGGAAATTATTTAAAAATTTTGTTTCTTGCAGGCTACAAACTATCACAATCAACTCGTGAGATGATATCGCATTGAATGAAGGACAACTCATGTAAGAAAATCATTTTCAAAACTCAACGGTGACCTTCTACAATCTTAAAATGTGTGTATATCATGGTATTGTCGTAAAACATAGTATATATTTTTTGTTGTGTCCATGAAAATTTTGGGTCATCTCTATTTAATAATCCAATATTTCCTTAGTTACATTCAACATTTATGAAGGAATGCTACAAAATTCAAAATGGAGCGATGCAAAAAAAAAAAAATATTTATGGTACATACAAAATCATCATTCTTTTTGGCACTAAAATATTATTTTTTGCTACTAAACAAATATTTTTTTTTTGGCATAGGATGGAAAATATTGCGGAGAAACTGAGTTAGAATACATTGTGGGTGGAAAAAACAATTAAGGAATGCTAGGAAATCAAACTAGAGCAATTGTTGGATGAGCATAATTTTTTGAAAAAGGTTTAAACAATATTAAAACCCAATTTTGGTATCAAAAATCAATTTAAATAAGATAATACTGGTAAATATACAAATAAATTAAATATGTTCGCGTAAATGAATTCATGTCATCCATATAAACATTAAAAGTTTTATTCTTTTTTACAAAACATGTATTACTACTTTAAAGCAACTACACGTGATATGCTTGAAGGAATTTTTTTTTACACTCTTTTTTTTTTTAATTTTTTTTCTATACAAAAGAGAGTACGTGTACTCCATTTTTTGTTATTGTTCTTGCAAATTACTATATTGTATTTGCAAGAGAAGTTGTTGTATCGTAGAAGATAATTTTCATATAACCGAAACACTGAGACGAGACAATTATGTTTTTAAAAAAAATGTTCAAACACATTACTTTAATTTTCATTCGCAGCATAATTAATTAATCTTCGTCTTCGTGTTCTTCAAAGTAGTACAAAACAGCAATAATTTGTTGGACAGAAGGTGAAAGATGAAGGCATAGAGATAGTACGACGAAAGCGGCCTACTTCCCTCCCCCGACAAACGTGGTTCCATTAAAGCATTTCTTTTATAACTCATCTCTCTCTTTTCACATTACTTGCATATAATGGTGGAGCTAGTCAGGAATCTGATTTTATTCGAGTTAGAATTTTAAATTTTAAAATCTTTTAATATTTTAAATTGATCTACCCGGATTAATATCAAATTTATTCAAAGTTATACAAAAATTTACATATAAATTTTTTAAAAAAAATTAGGACCATGCTCGGGTGAAAAAGACTGGCTCCGCCCGTGCTCGCATATGACACAAAATTTACTCCATTGTAATATAATATATACATACATATTTTTTAATACTGTTTCTAAAATAATTAACATGCACGGCCTTTCCTTTTTTATATATAAAAAAATATATCAATGGACCAGCAAGGACTGATGAAAATTATTATTATTCTCCTATCTTTTCATTTTTTTCAAAAAATTAATGTGTTGTATATTATGAATTATATATATTTTGAACAAAATGTGTGAGTTGTGTACATCAAGAAACAGTGCGATTGGTGGCAGAAAAATTACGTAGTTATAATTTTAGGGTGACATCTCATTTAATTGTGCGTTTGAAGAGTGACCTGTCTCTCATCTATCCCTTTCAATCCCCCCGGCCAACACATGCATGAATGATAATTGAAGGATATCATGTTTCAGTCGTCGTTCTTCTGACAATTACAATTATCATATATTATTAGAAAATCAATCGAGTCAAGTCGAGTTTGAGTTGGATTTTATATTCTCCATCTTCATCTTCATTTATTATATTTAACATCATTAAAATCTCTGTTGGATATTCAATTTCATCATCATTCTTATGTTCGTCGAAAGATTGAATATTCATACTTTACTCAAATATCTTTTTATTGCATATTATTGTATTTACTCAAATTTGAATTCTTCCGATTAAGTTATGAATATTTATTAAATTTTTAAGAAAAATAAGGAAAAAATTAACAAAGTAAACATCATAAAAACAATAACAAAATATTAAAAATAATTTATCTTAACATCATTATCCAACAAAAATAACATCAACTTTTTACTAATGATTTTTTTCATTTCATCCGATTAATATAATTCAACAAAAAAAATATTAATCGAGTATTCGGATTGGGTATGAGTATGATTTTTTAAGACTTACTTCATTTTCATACTCGATTTTTTTTAATTTGAAGAAATTAAAAATATCCTTCATATCTTCTTCAATTCGTATCAAATATCGGATTCTCGGTCGAGTTTGAAAAAATTATCATAAATATACATCACTAAGAAACGTCACATCTGAATTGGATGTAATATTGTGTTGGTTGCCTCTCCTCCCTTCTGCAAATACAGCAGGCTTTTGAAATACTCGTGCAAGGTGGACAGTTCCGCTAAAAGTGGGTGCTCCGTGGCATTCTTGTTATTATATCATATATTTAAGGTCAATTACTTTCGATAATTTGTAGGCTATTTGCGTTTCAGAGATGGAGACGCATTAAGGCTTGTAGGTCCCACGAAAAATTCATATGGTTTTGGAGTAATTATTAAAAGATTAATAAAAATAAAATATATTGATTATTATGTCAAAATATATTGATTATTATTTGATTTTATTTATGAACAGATATCTTATGAGACGATCTTACATATTTATATTAATGAGATCATTCGATGCAATTCATATTTAGAATGCAAAATAAATAATTTGATATAAAAATAATATATTTTCATGAGTCTTATCATATAAATTTTTTTTTTTACAAAATTAACGAATGAAACAATCTCATAAGAATTTTTATATTTTTTTGTTAGGAGGTCCTAATTTCTAAATGTCATTTCTTCTGCAAGCGGTGTATAATTATTAATAACCAGATAGTTATATTAAATAACCTTAGCTTTAGTTAATGTTGTTTCCATTACTTTTAGGAGACATGATTAATTTGCAACATAATAATCACTATCATCCAAATCGAATGGATAATGTTTTATTTGTTCAAAATAAATGGACAAGATCAAATCAATCTTCTCACCGTTTCATAAATTTGACTCTCTATCAATATTTTTTTTCGAGACAAACCAATTATATATATTAATGTTAGTGGCACACGATATGTGTCATAATAAATTTTTCTGATTTGTTAAATTTTTGTGTAAAGTATATATTATTTTATTAAGATATAATATATGTATAAGATTTTAGATAAATCATATATAAGTTAGAGAAAAAATCGAAAAAAATAAAAAAAATATACAAAAATTACTAATAAACTCATACTTCCAAGTTGACTAACAAATGTTAAGAAGAATATAATCATAAATAAACTTTGATGACACAAAGTTAGTTAGTATGAGATGCTCAAATGTGTGTGTATATATGTATATATGTATGTATGTATGTTGCACATCTATTGTGTCTGCATATGAAGTGAAAATCACCTATTTGGTATACAATTTGAATATGTTTTATTATATTCAACGATGAATGAACATTATATCAAAATTATATATATATGAGAAAATTTTATGATCCAAATATAAAATACTTATATATATTTTTATTTAATCATGCATTGATTGAATGGCAAAACTGAACCTGCTAATAGTAAGAAAAATTTCTTTGAATAATGAATATTTGGTCCAAAAAATCACAACAAGAATAATAAAAATAATAATACTAAAAAAGGTAAGGCAAAATGCAAAGCAAACAAAGAGACGGGTAGGGTTAGCCAATGGCTGTGGGTTCTGTACTGTCTCACCTTGTCTCCTCCACTTCAAACAGTTTTTTTTTTTTTTTTCTTTTTTTGTTTTTTCCATTTGCAAAAAATCATTAAATTACAAATATAAATTCTTTAAATAAGCATGCATAATAGAACTGTTTTTTTTTAACTAATAAAAAATAATATATTTTTTGCACAAAAGTTAAATAAACAAATCAAAATAATGAGAAATAATTTATGTAAAATGAAATACAATTGTCTGGGCTTATTACAACAGTTTTCACAAGTCGAAAGGGGCGCCACCATATTGGCTTATTTTGCCTTATGCCTCTGTGCTTCCCGAGCAGTGTCCATGTCTGCTGAAACTGCTCCCTTCTCACACAACTGCCAATGGGGGAGGAATCATACTTTGAATTTCTTGTTACTGTTTGATGTCGTTTCTTGTATTTTCATCTTTTACGCAGCTTGCTCCTGCAACTGACCATTCTTGGTGTCCATTTTTTTCTGTGAAGTTTCACTACACTTTATGCTTTAAAGGCGCGACCCGTATTTGTTTACCAGTTTGAGGCTTTGTGGGAACACCATAACTATCTAAAAAAAAGGATCTTGATTACTTACAGCAGCGCAGCTTCAGTATATCCGTCTCTCTCTTTTTTTAGTGTGTGTAAGCTTGGGTTTCTGATCAAAACGAAAGAAGGTAAAATTCTGGTGGAACTGATGGAGATTGATCTGAACCATGCTTTGAGTGAGATAGAGAAGACTACCTACGACGAAAAGGGAGGAAAATGTGATACTGGAGGATTTGGTAGTTGTCTTCCACGCTGTTTATCCACTTCAACTTCATCTTGTTCTTCAAATGCTGCATCAGGTTCCAGCTTCCCAAGTTCAGAATCCCCTAAATCATTACTGTACGCAGAGTTGTGGCATGCCTGCACAGGCCCACTCACCAGTTTGCCTGATAAATGGAGTGTGGTGGTGTATTTTGCTCAAGGGCATATGGAACAGGCTGCTTCTGCCTTGCCTTTTCCGCCATTGGAACTGCCCACTTTTGATCTCCCTCCGCAGATCTTTTGCCGGGTTGTGGATGTTCAGCTACTCGTAAGTAGTTTATATTATTTCTGAACACACTTCTGCTGTCACTCTAACAGTGATTTCTTCCACTCTTGTATTGCCATTCCAAGTCTGCCTTTTTTTCTTTTTGTTCTGTCTTGAGTAGGCTAACAAAGAAAATGACGAGGTCTACACTCATCTGACTCTACTTCCTCTACAAGAGGTATGCATAATTGGTAATTATACAACTTTTTTGTTTTTACATCGTGCTTAATTGGTGAATATCTTGTTTCCTCTCACCAATGACCATTGCTTCTTCATTCTTGATTACTTACTCTCTTTTTTTAAGTTCTATAAATTATAGTCGTTCTTGATACTGTCCTGGGATTCATTTAGCTGGTACGCCTAAAACTGGAGGGAAAGGAGAAAGAAAACGCCGGGGTGGAAGGGGATGAGAATGGAGCTTCACCCTTAAAGTTGAAGTCCCACATGTTCTGCAAAACTCTTACTGCTTCTGATACCAGTACACACGGAGGATTTTCGGTTCCTCGTAGAGCTGCTGAAGATTGCTTTCCCCCTCTGGTACAAAACTTTTGGCCCAGCAAGAATACTCTTAACAAGTTCTCTTTGTTTTTGCAAAGATTTGACTGAATTTTTGTTTGCATTGTAGAATTATAAAGAGCAAAGGCCCTCTCAAGAACTCGTAGCCAAAGATCTCCACGGAGTGGAATGGAAGTTCAGACACATTTACAGGGGTAAAGTTTCAATTCTATCTATGGTCTGATGTAGAAATTTCTGACATATTGATTTTAAATCGCAGGCCAGCCAAGGCGGCATTTGCTCACAACGGGGTGGAGTATTTTTGTCAGCCAAAAGAATCTCGTATCGGGAGATGCAGTATTGTTTCTGAGGTACATTTTCATTGAAACACGGGGTTTCTGGAGCCACGCATATTCACTATACGTTTTACGCTCTGCTGCCAGAAACCTTGATGATGTGAACTCCTCAGTCCTGTATTTTAAAAGCAAGATTAATTGAAGAATTAATTGACAGTTGTGATTCTTGCAACAATATACACTTCATCCTCAATGATTTTACTCAATAGTCCATTGGCATCCTAAAAAAAATTCAAGGCTTTGGGGATATGTTCCTAGTCATCTTTATTCAGGCAATTATCTAATATTTTCCGTTGTGATGAATTCAGATTAGTGGAAACAAAAATAGTCTTAGGTTATTTGTCTTCTTAATGCATCTTACGTGAGAATGTAGGGGAGAAGATGGAGACCTGAGATTGGGGATTAGAAGAGCAGCTCGACCAAGAAACGGCCTTCCTGATTCCATCATAAAAAATCAGAATTCTTATCCCAATGTCCTTTCTTCAGTAGCCAATGCATTATCAAGCAATACCGCATTTCATGTTTTCTGTAGTCCTAGGTACTACAACGTGCAAATATATTTGAAATAACTTTCTCAGATCGGTTGCATCTTCATGTTATTCCTTGTGGTTGTGATCGATTACGTTACGCATGACGCAGGGCAAGCCATGCTGACTTTATCATCCCCCATGAAAAATATGTGAAGTGCACCAGAGGCCAGATACCCATTGGAATGAGATTCAAAATGAAATTTGACTTGGATGATTCTCAGGAAAGAAGGTCCCTTAGAATGCAGATTAATACCTGGGATGTTTTGTCTTTTTGGTGAATTACTATGTATATACTTAGAAGAAGCATCTTTGATCCATCAGGTTCAGTGGAGTGGTGACTGGAGTCAGCGACATGGATCCCTATAGATGGCCAAACTCAAAATGGAGAAGCTTGACGGTATATTACGAGTTTAATTAACATCACAATTGTCGATTTCCCAATTACATGACATCATTGCTACTGCCGCATAACTTCTAGGTTCGTTGGGATGGCGATATTGTGAGTAATCGCCAAGAACGAATTTCTCCGTGGCACATTGAATTCCCAGGTAATTTTGCACCTCTGAGCATCCAATCCTCCCCAAGAATCAAGAAACTGAGGTCAATCCTACTGGGGTAGCCCAATAGTTGGTGTATAGCTTACAGTTTATTTTTTTTGGCTTTTGCACTGCGTTATTAACACTCATTTGGTTTATCCGACTTCATGAACGAATGCTGGTTTTTCTTTAATGCAGGTGGGGGTGCTCGTTTTGACTTTGGGGAGTCTATAAGATCCTCTAAGGTCTTGCAAGGTCAAGAAAATGTAACTTTCGATTTTGGAACTCATCCTGCAGCAACAAATCCCATACCAAACAGGATGGAAAAAAATAATCACACCGAGTTTGTCAGAAACCAGGCTCCTTCCTCTTTCACGGGCTTTCTGCAATCCAATTGGTCTCCTGAGGTCTTGCAAGGTCAAGAAGTTTGCTCACTGAGATCTATAGCTGGGAAAAATGATGCAGATCTCGGTGTTTGGTCGAAGCCTGAACTGGCTGGCGATATTTTCAACGATCATCGAAGGCCTCGACCTTGTTTTTATCCTCTAGCTTCTGAAGGTTCTAGACGCATGCTGTTTCCGCAAAAGGGCGTCTACAGAGCTAGACAAGGCTCTCTTATGCTTTCCAATTTTTCCAATATTCAGACTGGAGATCGCTCATTACACCCGACCTTTACTTTAAGTGGAACTTCAAGAGATATGGGAAATGTGCCATTTCTCTCAAATGAGCGGAGTGCGATCGAGGTGATATCAGCACCCCCCACTTCAATGATATCAGCTCCCCCCACTTCAATAATGCACCTAAACAATGTGAATGATGAAAATAAATTGAAGGATAAGGTCCCCATGTGTAAACTTTTTGGGTTTTCATTGACTGAAGATCATGTTTCAGCTAATTCCCAAGGACCAAGTAAGAGGAGCTGCACAAAGGTAAAGCTTAACAAAAGACATACAAATAACCACAATGCTCGTTTTGAGAATCTACAGCTAAATTTTCATATGTATATATATATTAGGTTCACAAGCAAGGTAGCTTGGTGGGGAGAGCCATCGATCTCTCAAGACTAATAGGTTATGATGCCCTGTTGACAGAACTCGAAAGATTGTTTAGCATGGAAGGACTCTTGCATGATCCCAATAATGGATGGCGTATTTTGTACACCGACAGCGAGAATGATATGATGGTTGTTGGTGATGATCCATGGCAGTAAGTTCCAAACAGGATAAACATACATATTTTCCTTTCTCCATATTTTTGAACCGTCAAAATAAACTCTTTTCAACTTTTAGACTAGAGCTTTCTGTGCCAATGAAGCCTGTGGGATCATAAGAAGAAACAAGAATGCTATTTTCCTCGTCACTGTCACTGCCTTTTTTTTTTTTTTTGAGTAGTTAAGCAGTAGAAACATTGGTGTCACTAAGGCAAAAAAGCATCATTCCGATTATTTTTCGCCATTCAAACATTGACATTTTATTATTGTTTTACGTTCCCTCAAATGTTAACTTTGGTGGGATACTAAACTTACTCTGCAGTGAATTCATTGAAGTTGTTTCAAAGATCCACATACACACACGAGAGGAAGTGGAGAAACTGAGCTTTGGAATAAACAGTGATGACACTCAAAGCTGTTTGGAAGAAGCACCACCCGTGACAGATGCTTATGAGGGCCAGCTGGATTCTTCGGCAACTCTTGTTGAGATGTGAATTACGGGTTATTGAGCTACAATGCCTGCTGTACTTTTACATGCTGCTGTGTGAGTTTGTGCCCATTCGATATTGACTGCAAGCCTGTGTCATCCTCGTGAACTTAATTATCGTCAGAATCTTGTACAATGGCCACATCGTGGGGTTTATTCAAGTGCAAATTATGAGTAGTCTCGTTGGCTCGGAAGGGATCGAAGTGGCATCGTTTGTTCAAATCGTATGCATGTTTGTTTACATCTTCTGTGACGATGATTTGATATCCTTCCTTTTGTTTTGTTTGGCGTTCTTATTTTCTGTTTTTTCCATGTTCTGATTGAATATTTCTCTATGGCATACGACATAATGAGTCCGAGAGCACAAAATATCCCAAATATCTGTCCACTGTGTACAGCCTATCCGACGAGGTTCGACATCTAAATTTCAAGAGCAATCACAAAAACATATTGTATGTTCTGCCAGAAAATATAAAACTTGGACACTCGAGAGTTTTGTGATTTTCCTGTCCCCGTCATTTGTAGAGAGAAAAGAGGTGGTTCAATAAATTTGAGATTGAAATTTATAATTTTCAAATAAAAAATACTCAAAATCACTTATTTAATTGTAAATTAAATAATGTTTGCAATAATATCTTAGAAGATGCTAAGATCCTGTAATTCACAACATCTAGCATTGGGAATCATGGTCCCAACAAACATCATGAATGTTTCTACCTGACTTCCAGCTCACTGTTCTTTGAAGAGCTCACGACCGATTATCATTCTTCTTATTTCACTGGTGCCAGCTCCAATTTCGTACAACTTTGCATCTCGAAGAAGACGACCTGTTGGATATTCGTTTACATAACCATTGCCTCCCAGGCATTGAATAGCCTGAAAAAAGAACCAAAGTTACTACAGAACTCTTTTTTCTTACTTTCATGATTGAGAGAAGATCATGAAAGAAATATCATGTCCTGCTTAATTATATGATCGTGTCGAAATCATAAATTGAAGAATTCACGACGCATCGATGTAATATCAAGAGGATCTTCCAACCTGAAGAGCAACCTGTGTGGCTCTTTCAGCTGCACAAAGTATAACGCCAGCACAGTCCTGGAAGACAGCATACAACCAATACTTGAAATTTAGTCTTGTGTACGTGAGAACTCAAGACACACCAAAACCTTTTAAAAAAAGGAAGGGAAAAAAGGTTAAAAACAATGCTGGACGCACCCTTGGATCGACCTGTCCATTGTCACAGTCCCGTGCTACTGAGTACACATATGACCTGTAAAGAAGGGAAAAGTTAATCCATAATAGTAGGGACATCAGTGGTGATCCAAATATATCAGTTTAAAGGTGATCAAATCTTCCACCTAGAAGACTGTAATGAAGTATACATGTCAGCAACCTTTCCCTGCATTTTGATTCCAAAAATATCAATCTTTGCCATTGAATTTCTTAATAAACCAGTTACGGTTTCTTGGTTTGCTATTAAGTTGTTTGAACCTGAATGAATTGAAATTCTCCTATCGGTTGGCCAAATTGTTCTCGCTGCTTAACATAAGGAAGAACAACATCAAGACATGCTTGCATGAGTCCAAGTGGTCCGCCTGCCAAAACAAGCCTCTCCAGATCTAATCCCGACATCATGACATAAACTCCTGATAAACAAGTTTAAAATCTCAAATGAAAAATTATACTTAAGGCAGAAACACTATTCGGTCTTTCAAACTTCAGCAAAGGAACTATGAGCGTTCTACGTATGTTACATACTCATTTCTCGTAGCCCTGTCTGGGTGACTTTAACTTTTCATTCAAAATAGAAAAAATATATATGATAGAATTGAAGCCAAGTTTATTCTTTAAACTGATGTTAACTTTAATACCTTTCCCTTCCTGGCCCAAAACGTTTTCTTCAGGAACGAAACAATTTTCAAAGACAAGCTCACACCTGCAATTTATTGATTCCTCACAACCATGACATTCTGTGCTAAAGTGAGCACATATTCTCCGCATAGAAAAAAATAAAAGATCTGGAAATCAGACTTACGTATCACTTCCACGCATCCCAAGTTTGTCTAGTTTCTGGGCGGTACTAAATCTGCAGAAATGACATCGAGGAAAAAACAGATGTCAAAATACTGCCACCAAAAGTACACAGTACCTTAGTTTCAGTTAATTTCACTCCATTCTTATCATTGTAATGCATTAGATTAAATAGATATCATGCAGGGTACCCATGCATTTGGTCATTCAGATCTTCCAGTAAAGGATCTCATTAAATTATTATCATCTAATAAAACAATACCATAGACAAAAAACCTCAGATAATTTGAGTTTGATTGCCAGTCTAATCTATCTAAGTCAACTCTTAGTCAGACAAAAGTCATAAACACGGGTGAAACTCTACTGTCAGTTAATTGCACATACCCAGGCATGCCTTTCTCTATGATAAATGCTGTTATTCCTTTTGAGTGGGCTGCCATATTTGTTTTCGCATAGACAACCTGATTCAATCTAAGCAATAATGAGAAAATGATGATAATGGAAATGAATCGGGCAAATAGATGTGAATTGTCAGACATAATTCGTAATTTAGTATGTTACAGTATAACACTGATTCTTGAGGTCGACACCAATATACAAAATATCAAAAGACTAGAGACATTTTACTGCTCATCACAGGGTTGACATTTAGCTCACCCTCATTCAGAAATTATCTTCAGCTGGCGTCAAAAGCTGTCAGAACGATTGTTATACCCCTAATATTCATTTCTGTTGCGGCTAACTACAAGAGTACAAGTGGTTTCATGATATGTGCCACAGTGGTGCTAGGTTCCATTTCTCGAACATACTGCATCATGCTCTAAAGTTGTGGAAAAAGTAAAACCAGTGATAGAGTGCCCAACCCGACGTCCAGAACCTTACAAGATGAATTTAAATTTCCACATGAAATATTCTATATCTCACCACTGAGACAAATTTATATCCAACCGCTCAGTTTGTAGGTGATGCTCTTCAGTTGGAAATAACTTTTGAAACCCAAAAGCAAAATAGCATGTGGAAAATTTTCAAGAATCGTCCTAAACTACAGCATGCATCACCATGCTAACAATTGTCAATTCTTTTAAATACTATTGCACGTATTAAAGTAACGTTCACTAATACTCATGCTAATTGATAGAAAACATCCCAATTTGAATGTTTTAAATTTTATTTTCCAAATAATTTTATGTGAAGTGGATTATGTTGCAAACTTGCATCATTCGATCAATAAATGAACAAATTAGCTTTAAAGATTTTATTTCATCAGTGTCCTCGGCAGTCTTTAGTAACAAAAAGATGAGTTCTCTGCCAGAAGAATGGGGGCAATCAGCGTTGATTTGCTCTTATCTCCAGGAAATACATTTTGTCGTGGTCAGGGGTTAATCACATTCATCGAGATAAATTAAAAGAAAAAAAGAAAATAATTCCAGTTGCACTCATGAAATCATGCAGAAACATTCTGAATCTTGAGAATAATACCAGAGTCTGAGCATCTGGACCATTGGTGCACCACATCTTGTTCCCATTAAGAATGTACCCACCATCAGCACGATCAGCTTTACATTTCATGCTGACGACATCCGAACCAGCTAAATAACACAAACACGGTTGCTCAAGCCACTATGGAAAAAATGAATTGTGGCTTTTATATGTCAAGATGAGGACAGGTTCAGATGAGAATCACCATTAGGTTCACTCATTGCAAGAGCTCCTATGTGCTCCCCAGTTATTAACTTCATCAGAACAATGTGAGAGACAGAAGTTAGCAACTGTATGGAACGCAAAAATCTAAAGAAAAGATATATGTCATATAAAACTATGTAATTTAAACATTAGAAAACCTGAAAACCGGAAGAAAGAAAATTTTAAACTGATATAATATGTTGCAAATTGTAACAGAAGAGCTATCTTTACTTCACATGAACCTTCAGAATAACTAAGTTTAAGGTATAAAACCTTTTAAAGGACATGAAAGTTAGGTAAATATAAAACCAAAGTCAATAGTCTTCCACCAAAACAAAAATGGCAATGCTTTGTTTGACCATTTCATAAATTAAGATTGAGCTTTTAGTAAAGTTGCCCGGAGTGATGGTTTTGTTGAACTAATAAGATCTCTGGACACTTCTCAATTATAAAACAGTGTGGATAACTCAAAGTAATTTCAATATAATTATTGGCAAAAACAAGTATCCAAAAGATTTTGCATGGAAACAAATCGAGAAACCTTAGGCAAGTACTTTTGCTTCTGAGCAGGATTACCATTCCTCACCTGCATATCATCAAAGTTTCAAACCTTAACAGGTATGACTGTAAGGTAGCTAAGAACTTAAGCTTGAGACACTTACCAATTGATTAATACATAGATTAGAATGTGCACCATAGGACAGACCAACTGATCCAGATGCACGACTAATTTCCTCCATAGCTATGCAGTGATATAAATAGCCTAGACCAAGCCCTCCATATTCCTCTGTCAAGTTCAATAAGTTGGATGTTAGATGCATTTTGGCAAGGCATTAATTAAATAACGAATTCCAAAAATATTCAGGGGGGGCAATTTTTTTATGACACCAAATACATAAATATTTCACAACTGCTTCTTTATATTTTCCAAAAGTTATCTTAATTTAAATTAAAGATAGACTGTACATATAAATAATCTAAATGGTATTTTTGCAACACTGGAGTGTGTTCTGTGCATCCAAAATAAGAAAAATTACTTAAAAAAATAAATTTTCATATCCACATTTCCACACGTTGATTACTTTGTAAAGAAAAACTAACCAAACACAGAATCCCAGCAACATTTTACCTACTGTGATTCTTTTTGGTGACTAGAAAATTTGTACCCACTGTCACCAAAAATATGCACCCACTTACATATGACTAAAAGTAGAGTACGAAAATTTTCCAAATAGAAAGTTTGTACCTGGTGCAGTGATTCCTAAGAGATTAAAATCGCCCATCAGCTTCCACAAATTAACTTCCTGTTGTGAAAGTTGATGGAGTCAAAATCAATCGATTTTTGTGGTTCAACACAAAAGAAAAAGAGACATCGGTAACCTGACCTTTGGAAAGTAATTTGATCGGTCTATTTTCAAGGCATGTGGGGCAATGTTTTCTTGAGCAAACTGGGCCACACTTTCTTTGAACTACAAACACAACCAATAGAGAGTACTTAAACAGTATGATGTCTTAAGAAACAATAAGAAAGCAATGGTTGGCACAAAAAGAAACAAATCCAATGAATGTAGTTACAACATTACTCCAGAGATTATACATCATTAAATCTTGTCAATAGTACGCAAGCGTATTTCCTGACATAAATGCATGCAAAATCCTTGAAGTTTAAGAACTTGAAAACTCCTCAAATACAACAAGTAATAAATGAAAAAGAAAGAATTAGAATGTATTGTTGCATTCCATGTTCACTCATGTCAAAGTACTTTCTGATTCTTAATGGACACGAGTTGCAATCACAAACCTCAGAAGTTTAAACCTCCAACCAGCCTCCTCAATATGCTTAGATGGATGTCAACAGAAAAAGGAACCACTTGGAGATTCATCCTAGCAGATTTAACCAAGAAATAACTAGAAAATAAATCAAAATTCAGACTTTGATATAAATTATTTCAATCTCAAATTTGAGACCCGGATACAATTTCGCCAAATTTAACCCCCATCGTTTGCAGCCATTCCAAAGTTGGTTTCTTTCCGTTCAAATCTCTGATTGCATTGCCTTATCTTCATTGAAATTATTTGGCGTTACTCTTTTCTCTCTTTCAACAAAATCAATTAAATAAACAAGCCTCCAATCCTTGAACACTCGGAATCACTCAATCATTAATCATGATTCGTAACTTATTTTCTTAACATCAAACACCCATCGGAGAGAAACTTGACGAATTACACCATTTTATCAGACTGCTGTTTTTGCTAAAACCAAACCCAATCGCGCAACACAAAAACGATGAAACAAACAATCAACCAGCACATAACTTTGGTAGCACTATATTCCGAAACACGATCAAATCTGAATGCTAAAAAATCCTCCAACACACGAAAATCATCATAAAAAATACCTGTTTCTGGGTGTCATCAAATAAAAGGGAAGTAGAAAAGGCGGCAGCAGGACGACGACGGAGGGTTTGTTTTCTAAACAACAACGAAGCTACGGATCCAATTGCAGATAACTTCTGCATCTCGTATAGTAGCAATGGTAACAATGAACAAATCTTTCGAGCGAGTATATATATATCGCTGGAAGTACCGTGAACGACAGAAATTGCCACCATTTTATATGGAAATTGGAGGAAAAATATATATAATAAACTTTTAATTTTCTTCAATTTATTTCAGCATATTTATCCTAAGGATAAATACAAATATGATCAACTTCAATATACATCATTATATATNTCATAAGAGACCTACTATTGTATTTTTTGTTTTGTATGTTTGGTCTTCTATATTAATGAATTTCGGTTTGAGTGTATATATTCCAATTTGTTTATAATTTTAGTTTTATTTTTATCGAAAACGTTGATGTGACAATATACATAAGCTCAACAAAATATTACTCAATTCACGAACATATAATTTTCCTGACTGTCAAATTTAATCGGTATCAATAGATACACCAATATATTTCTTAATATGGGCAAGGACGTATCAATAAATTACAGTTAATAGTTAGGTTAAGCATAAACTTAATATAATAAACTATATATTATTAAAAAAATATAAAAAAAATTTATATACAATATATTTTGAAACTCATTTGAGAATTTTGTGAATTTAGGATAATAAGAAAATAAAAACGAATTGAAATTTTGTATATTTTACAACCCTTACAATATATTTTAATCCAACAACGAACAATTGATCAAAATTAACAAATTCACTTTTTATTATTCGAGAATTACGATTTTAATCTCTCAATCAACAAAAATCTCATTTTTCATTTTTGGGCGTGAGAGGGATGTGTTAGTTGTCCCACATCGGTTGGATAAAATACCTGAGACTTGCATATATGGGCTTGGACAATCCTCTCCTCTTGAGCTAGCTCTCTTGAGCTAGCTTTTGGGGTTGAGTTAGGTCTAAGTTCCAATCTTAATAATTTTGGACCTTTCATATGAGTAAAAAGAAAAAAAAAAGTTGGCTTGGCTATAACCCACCACAACCCTAATGAAGATTTGTCTGTTAATATATGTAAACCATAATATCAAATACAAATTCATTTTATATTTTATTGCGAATCGATGGCTTAATAAGCTTAGGGTTTAGGGATTATATATTGGATTTTTTTTATAATTAGGTTAAAAAAATACGGTAAATATCATAAAATAGACGTCATCCTACTCAACTCTACTTCAAATTACGTTATTGTAGACAAGTGTTTCGCCCCTTCATTTTGTTGAAATATTGCTCACATTAATTTTCATATCAGCTTTTGGAAAATTAACTAAAAATACGGATAATTAAATATATAAAATTGCAATAATCAGGGGAAATTTTCTGATTTCTCTAAGCGAGAGTTATTTCAAAAATACCCTTTATAATAAAGTATGAATATTTTTATTATAAATTAAATAATATACATACACTATATATATAAACACAAAATTTTGTTTTTTTTTATTGAAGTGCGTTATCCTAATTGCATCTTTTTAGTACAAGCCCACAAATAGGTATCATTCGCGCCCACGAACCTGAACAATTTCCTTGACCAGGACGAACCAAAAAACAAGGATATAACATGTTAATTCCCTCATCGAACCAAGTTCTTCTATAACACACTGAATACATATACATATTATAAATATGTATATATTTGACCTGATATAAACTTGATTAACCGAATAGATAAATCCCACTCTCCAAAAAACCACTAGATTTTTTGGTCATCACAAAGAGGATATTATTACCAGTATAATACATATATATAACTCTATAGAAATTATGTTATGAAATATACAGGCTACATTGTCCTTAAGACCACAAGGGAACATGCTTCCCTAACCTAACGCCTTCCCACTATCTCAAAAGCAAAACTAGATGAAATTCTTTCCCATTTTCCAAATAATGTAACTGTCAAATATACATTTTAGTAGCACTAGACCTGAAAATCACCAAGAAACATGGCCAAAACAATGAATGCTAACCTGTCTGGGTGGATATATCCTGCCTAGATTATGAAAACAAATTATCCCAGGCGCTGATATCAGCACGATGAGTCTTATCGCCGTAGGAAATGCAGTTAGCACTTTCAATACCAATGGATCATTCTGGAAAACCTTTTTCTCCAATTGGGAGCGCCTGACAGCATTCTGCGGGACTTTTCAAGGCTGCTTGTGAAATATGTTTCCCTTAAATACATCAACTCCATGGCTTTACTCCGATTCTGAATCAATAGATAGATATAATCTTGGTCTTACAGAACGTCTTTGGCGAGGAAATGAAAAGGGACTATCTGATCTTTCTCTAATTGTCTTACCAGACCTATCGTCGTTGTTCATAGCAAGCAATAAAGACGCTGTAGATAAAGAAAGAAAAGAAAAATTAATGAGAGAGGTAAGGTGTAACAATTCTACGAATGACTATCAAAATTGAACCATAAACTAACAGAGAACTCAATGAAACATACCCGTGTCTGCTAGTGAACCCAAGGCACCATCCTTTGATTTTAAATGCCGTCCTGGTCGCAAACCGTTCTCGGTTGCTGAATCGACCTGACCGCCTGCACCACCATCGCCCAGCCTAAGAGAAATCCAGTCCTCATTACTAAGGCTACCATGCGAATGTTCTTGATGGTCTCTCAAATCAGACTGCGCCACAGGTGTTTCAGATGGCCGTGTGGGGAGAAATATTTGAAGCGAAGGATCATTACCATTGACCACCAAAGGATTATCCAGTAAGCCATTATTTATATCTGAATGCTGAGCAGTAGACTCGGGGATGAAGGCTGCTGGTCCCATGCCAGTCTCTGCGGCCAACGCAAAGTCATTAATGGTCGATGAACAATTAAGAGAACCATGTTGCATGTCAATTAAAGGGTCGGGAACCTCTGCATCAGAATCGAATAACTGAAAGCTAGGGACTCCCTGATTAGTAGAAGGCATCGACCAGTATTTGATCCCAAATTCATCGTCATTTGGGCTGTAAAGACCGAGGCATGAACCTCCGCCATTATCAAGGTTTGTATTATCATAATAAGAATCGGGAATTGCATCTTGTGGACCAGTAAATGGAGCTCCAGCATCGGATATAGAATTATTGTAAACTGCTTCAGAAGGTATTAATGGCGTAATTTCTTCATCTGAATCACTGAGTACAATAACTTCAACATCCCCAGCTGGTGCAGAAGGATTTTGGTCATTGAATCCACTTGATTGATCAATGTTCAAAGAAAAAGATTCATAATCAATGCCATTGGCTGTGGAAAAATCGAGGTTTCCACCACCATCTTGGTTGACGCTACCATCCTCACCATCTCTGCCACTTCCAGTGGCACTGCTGCTCATTGGAATTATATTTTGAATCTGATCGTTGTTCCCAAAATTTTCCTGGAACCTATTTGCCAGTGAGATCCCATGCATGCTATCAGGTTTGTTGAGTTCCCAGCGACCATTTTGGTTTTTTTTAATACCAAGTTTCAGGCCAGCATGATTATCAGAACCAACACCAACTTCCTGTTTGACTGGTTTAAATTCAGGTTTCAGTTTTGATTCAGTCTCCGTGGAGGAAGCACAGATGGTACCGTCAGGCAAATGCCATAGCCCAAGCTCTCCAAGACCTCTACAATCGCCATCTGCCTTTACACGCCAAGAACCATCTGGCTTCACCTCAATCTCTGTGACATCTTCTCCACAACTCCGCATCTAAAATAAAATTAGAAAGCACAGCATTCATAAGAAAAAATAAAAAAGATATATTCAGCCTCAAGGCATAATGTAGCCAATACCTGAGATGCGATTCTATTGAAATATGGGTCTATGATAATTTTCTCCAAAGAATAGTTCTTCAAACAAATAGGACATTGCCACTGGATCCAGTACAACAACAATGAAAACACAAGTGAGGAAGAAGGGCAAGGCACATTATTTTAAAGGTTGTACAAGTTAGATGACCATAAATACATTTTAGTACCAGAGAAATCAATCATGTGATATTCACGAGAATAGGAATTCAATTACTAGACAAGAAAATCTCCCATTTGCAGAAAGGCTAAATATATATATGGCATCATTTACTTGCCTTCCTCGAGCGTTGGTTCATTTCCACAATAACTTCAAGATCAAAACAGCCCATATGCACACAGGGCTTAAATCTCCCAGCAACCTTCATTCTTAAACCACTCATCTGAAGAATGCATGCACACCAATACAAATTCTAAATAAGCTCAATCAGGTAGTTTTGAGAATGCATAATCACATGCACCGACCATACCATGATTTCCATAAAAAAAATGAAAACAGGTCAAGGAACTCGACAAAAATCATTCTTGTATGAAACAAATCAAAATTGTTGACCAAAAATTGATTTAAATAACATATAAAATTTTAAAAAAAATCGAATGGAATTGCATGATGTAGCACCAAAACAGCGGCAAAATTGACACTTAATTGATTTATGCATAAAAAATGATGACATTTGCAGCTGTAGATGTCTAACTTAGAAATCTTATATTTAGAGCATACTAATTGTAACAAACACCCAGAAGACCTTAGTACCTTATCGATGTAGTTTTATTCATACAGATGTGATACACCGTGAAATTTTAAAACAAGTGCCAAAAGAAACAGCAAATCTTCATAGACATCCTTTTTATCAAGTTTTCCAGGCCTGAAAGCAGCATCCGGCAAAGAAATGACAGATTCGAAATAAAAAGAGCAGGAAACAGTTTTTCTCCAAAACAACCTACAAAGGTATGTTTGGTTTTGTTTCAAATGGATGTGGTTTTGTTTTAGAAAAAAACAATTTTACTATAAAAGCCAAATTGTATAATTTTTGTTTAGCTATTTATTTTTTATATTATGCGTGTATCTAATAATTGTATAAGATATTGTGCTACGATATATAATGGGAGGGATGAAAATTTTTATTAAGAAGAGATGTAAAAATGAGTTTTTAGAAAATAAAAAATGAGATAATAGTGTCTTTATCTTTATTTTTATAAATGGGAAAACATGTGTTTGGAAACAAAACCAATCAACCAATTGATCCAAGGATTCAGTACTTCAATGGGAAGCTTAAATAAGTTCCCATCAACTTAATAAGAAATCACTGTCAACAACTTGGTAAAAGAGGCTACGGTACTTACAGGAAAAAGCGAGAAACAAAACAGCACATAAAATGCCTCTTAACTTAAATTATGTCCTCTATTCACACTACAATAAAAAAATGGAAACCGAAGGTATTTTCTTGCTCTTAAATCATCAAGATTAGCAACTACCATAATAAAATACTCAAATGGAATGCATACAGATACAACGCCAGTGCAGAAAATTGCAATATTTGATACGAAGAGTGACAAAAAGAAGCATAAATAAAAACAATTTGACATCTTGGAAAAAAAAGGATAAAAATAAAAACATTTTAAGTTTAAATGGTGGGGGAGGGGTTCTTTAAAATATATTGATCGGGTGCAACATATACACATAAAATTTTTAACTAGAACCATGACCTACATTTCCTGTGCAAAAGAGGCTACGCGACTTACAGGACACCGAAGAGTGACGGGAATAAAATCAGCCACAACTTCAATATCACTGTCACTATCAGCATTTTCTTTGGCAGCCCCACCACCAACACAACGACGAACACGGGTCAGTGCATCCTCAAATCCCTCACCTTCAGCCTCTTTTGGAATCATGCTTAGGACCTAAGAACACGATGGTCAATATGCTATTATGTCAGCCAATCACAAAACAGAAATTAGAACAGGAATGCCGGAAAATCCCAATTTTTTCAAAGAGATTCATTCTGCAGAATGCAATCATACAAGGTAACGTGCAATCATTCAAAAAATTATAGAACACGGACAATTTTTATAGAGAAGACATGCAAAATTTTTGTAAAATAATGCCCCCCACCGCACCCCCAAACAAATGTCATTTAAAAATAGACGAGGATACACAACTGTTTATAAATTGCACAGATGGAAGGGAAAGAAAAAACACGATGAGCACACCGGAAAAGTCTTAATGATGAGACTCAGACAACGAAAACCAGAAAAATGTGAACACGTCTCGTTAATTACCGAGTCAATCAAATGATAATGTCGCGAAAATGATAAAAAAAAAGGTCCAGAATTAAGAGTTCCAGAAGATTAACTAACATGTTGCAGGGTACGCCGCTTTACAATTCTAACTCCCACACAAAAAAGGCGAGCATCACAGCCTGTTACGGTTATATTATTTATTCCGTCTCTTGTGCATGGAGTAATCTACAGAAAAACATGGTTATATAAAAATAACATATGAATAAACAAGTGAAGAGAAAATCTAGAAAAAGAAAAACATAAAAAAACAGTAATAAAAAGACAAACAAGCAAACTGATGTGGAGTGATATTATTCTCATTCTGTGGATAAATTTTCAGATGATTTCACCATAACAATGATGTGAAGTACATCTCTTTCACTCGAACTCAACAAAGTTTGTGTAGTGGGCCCAACTTGTTAACCGAGATCAATACAAATGAAATACTGATTAATACATACGATGAAATTGTTGAATCAGATGAGAGGAAAGTTTGGCTTTGAATTTTCTGGTGATTAAGAGAAAGAGTTAAAATGACAACAGCAGACATCAATTGTCCGCCATCATAAGTAGCAGTCCTGCCAAGGCATGCCTTTTACAAGGACAGTCAGTGCACATGTGGCATGCCATCACCTCAAGAACAAGGCATTTTTGGAGCTTAATATCGAAATTCAAAAGCCCCCATGTCGATCAAACTTCTGTCATGCCTCCAATTACATATGAATTGTTAAAATGGGTGAGAGATAACACATACCTGAAAAAAGTTTGACAAAAGATGATGAATTTTTTGGAACGTATGTTTCAAAATAATGTTAAAGATATAAGTTATAAGCACAAAGCCTATTGTTCGATGGAGTCTACCCCGAATGGTTGGCTTTTCTTTATGGAAAAAGCTTTTCTACACCTAGGCTTTACAACTAAGTAGTTTAGACGGGTACTTTTCTTTATGTCTTGCTTTCATTATGACTTGCTTTCATGATGTCACACAAACACGTACGAGAGTTAAATAGTATCTCATTTTTCTGCGACTGCCATGTCCAATGGGGGTTATTTTAAAGGAGGTCCAAGCAGCATGCTCGTTATTTCCACAGGTCTCACAGATACAGCACTTCAAATGATGATATACTTTCGTTTTTTTATTTTCAATGATATATCCAACGACAAACATTGGACAGCTTGGATAATGTGGTTGAAATTAATATCGTCCACTAATAAAAGTAAAAGGCAGTTTCAAAGTTTGAAAACGGTTATAGAAACTTGTCAAGAAACTGAAAACTTACAACCGGCCCATCATCTCGACCATTTGCTCCAAGTAGCTGAGAGCCAGGTCTGTTTATTGCTCTCACCGGTACACCTGTGAGGTTAAATCAAAAAAATGTTATTTGAATAGATAAGAAATGCGAAAGAATATTATAAAAGATCACAGGTTGTGTTCACATGTCAAATTTGAAAAGCATGTGTCACAATGTACATTAGGTACTTAGCCTTTTGCTTATATAATGAAATGTTTTCATCATACATTTTAAATGACAGTGCGTGATTTGCTGCATCGTATACACAAACCAGTATCATCAATGTTAAATCTCAATGTGCAAGTAAAAAAACATTGTTTACAGAGGAAACTGGATGAAGGAAGAAAAAAAACATTATTATTTAATAAATCATTGTTTTACAAAGGTTGAGTATTCCCAGTAGAAGTAATACCATTGACCTGTAGATCTGCATATTGTGGCCACTGCATCCTAAATGTCACCTTGTCATTCAGAAGCATGCACCATGCCTGGTCATCAAAGCACAAACATATTCATTATGCAACGAGCATAAATATTATAAACCTGCACAACAAATATTGCCTTATACAACACTCAACCCCAAACAACCTGAAGTTCGTAATCTTGTTTTGACAGCAAATCCTTGTCTGCCCTAGAGAGTTGAAATGTTTTTTCAATGCTCTGGCCAGGATTTGAGCTGAAAAGGTCAAATGTCAATCAGTTGCTGCCAGTGAGCAAAACTTGCATGGCCATTTAACAAACTTGAAATATAACAATTAAAAGCATTAAAACAAAGAGATTGAACCATCACTGAATAAGATCCATATAAAAGTTAAAAGTTATCCACGGTGGCAAAAATATGGCCAGAATGGAGGTGAAAGCAGAGCCTGAGTGCGCATCATAAGATAAGTGAAAAATGAGTTTACACAGAGAAGGAAAAATTGAAATCCAATGTATGACAGGCACAATTTTGAATCCCTACCATTCCAGACTGGCTGTAGCAAGCTAACATAAGGCAGAAATTTGGTGTACACAATTCAGTCATCTCGTCAAATAACAACAAGAGCAAAATTGATAATTCAGTTTTTTTTTTTAAATGGTTCTCTTGGGTTATAATTACATTGAAGATTAAGTTTCTGTTTCGTTTTGATTGTTATTTGCTAGGGCTTATTAACCAAATCACACCAACTAGTTTTTAAATCTGTTTCAGCACATCTAGCCAAGGACAGAAAGAGTGATTGTGGTAAATGAAGCCCAAATATGTTATCACTTATATGAACTGCCTGGTTCCAAATCAAGAATAATGTTAATATTAAGATTACTTACCCCAAACCAAATACCTCAAATCCAACCATTTCGGGAATGAAAAATAAACCATATAAACCCAACAGGTTTACCACTAACAGATTGATTTATCACAACTAAGTTGTTTTTGAATGCCACGTCTGGCAAATCAAATCGCTCATAGGAAAAATATGGTCATCAAATGGACAAGCTAATCAATTGAATCCTCCTAAAGTGTTGTGATCATCTGTAAATTCTTAATACCAGAATGGCCAAATGATTTCCATGAATAAAATATGAATTATGAACCAAATTCATCAATTAGCTATACAAGTACAACTTCCGCCCAATAAGCTCTAGTCGTGTCAAAATATTATAAATAGTATATCAACATGTTGCAAAGAATTTCAAAATTTTGCTTACCCATATTACCATAACTTAGGCACGTCAGACTGGAAATGGATATTAACATCAAGTTGTGACATAATATTTCCAAACAAATGAAGCTATAAATTTCAATGGGACATATCCAAGTTAAATAGGATTGAGCAAATAAAAGTCACTTACATCAAATATTTAAATTTTAAACTTAAGATAAACAAAGGGATAACATCAGCTAACCCGTCTGTCGGAACGTTCGTGATGTTCAACTTTGCAGGATAAAGAGGATGTGCAACTGTCGCCCAGAAGCTGCATATGAAAAACAACAAAATGCACAAGATAATCAGGAGAAAAAACATATAAAGGAAATAACAAATTAAGAACAGAGAATGAGGAATTCCTTGACACTCCTTGACAAATGTTAACCCAAAATCACAGAACAAATATCTCTGAAAATAAGAACTTTTTACCAGGTATAAACAAGTCAACGGAACTCCTACCCTTTCGATCACTGTCACTATACATAGAAAATTTCCCAAATGCGTGATTAATTTGCCATTGCCTGGCATACCAGAACTAACTGTTTGACCAACGTTATTTTTCAGCATATCAATACCTCAGCGAAAGCACCCACTTGATCCAAAATCTTGTTAAGCGGCAGAAGAAATGATTAATAACTACTTTTTAATTTTATTGAAGTTCAGATCTTTATGAAGCAATCTTGCAAGAGAGGTGTAGGCCAAGACACCTTGAACCAAGGGGAGTTAGTATTAGATAACAAAACACTCAAATCCTCAAAACAGCAAAAAGTTAAAGCAGATTGTAAAAGAGGAAGATTAGAAAAGAAATTGACAGCAAAGCAAAATATACCAGTGTTTTCCAATTTTTTTAATAACCGGCTTATAGAAAAGCTAACAATTGAAAATAACAAATAATTAGAAAGTAGAAGCATTATATAAGATACAAGTTCCAGCAAGAACAATAAGCTAGGAATGCACATGAGATAGGATCTGAATTCACGTAACGAAAATACAAATGGAAAACGTGAAAATAGCCACTTACGGGTCTGCCCGACTTAGCCTACAAATTTCACAATAAAAAATCTCTGGAGTATCTGGTAGAACACCCTCCATAGGTTTCTCCGGAATCACCACACATGTCATATGCTGCCAGACATTGCATCTAGGATCTTCGCACTGCTCCAAAACAAATATAGTTACAAACACGTGGACATGTCATTGAGGCTAATAAGAAGTGGTGACAAAATCTCTACTCCAGTAAGAAAATTACCATAAGAAGAGAGTTAAATGGTAAATCAAGGATAGTAAAATATGCAGCATGTAAACATGGACCTGGATCATAGAATCAGTTGGCAGAGTGCTTCCGCAGAGGCAGCGTATCTTATCCGTAGTGTAAGAGTCTTCGATTTGTTCTTCAGCTTTTACATTTTTACTATTTGAGACACCTTGAGATTTTGATGCCAAGTCAACCGTACCAGAAACTTGCATTTTTCTGAAAATAACAGAGAAACAGGAATAAAATCAACAATGGAGCAAAGCAATTAGATTTTCGCAACCGTCGACTCCTGAGTATTACCTCCCAAATTTTTCCTCCATCTTTATTTTAGTAAAACTTCTTATAAATATTGCCACCTTAACTAGAGAGTTTTAAGTGAAACACTGTGACTTCACAGAGTGAATTCTTTACGTTGAAAATACATGAGAAAAACTATGGTATAACTTGATGCTCTAAGCAAACAAAAGAATGTGATATGAAAAACCATAACACTCTAATCAGTAAACATGTGTCCCAACATAATTCTAAGTGAACCAGACAGACAAATACCTGTAAGTGTCATCCACTAGCTTTGCCACTTCCTCTTTTCCAACAGCATTTTTCTTGGCCCACATTACTGAAACTGTTAGACACAACAATTACGCAAAGCTGTGCAGTCAACGGTTTAAAAAGGCATGCACATTTGCTCATATCATTGTCACAAATTGTGACACCCAAATATCATATGTTTCAGCGAAAAGCAAGCAAGGATACATTTTCAATTTTCGTATGTGAATCCGTAAGGGGTTCTAACCAAAACTCTCATATACAAAAAATAAGCTAAGAAATTTTAGATCAAGTCAATTCTTTGAGAAAGCAATGACTTTCTTGAGAATTTTCTCGAGTTCCTTCCCAAGGATCTATTGTGGTGACCTTTATTCTGCTTGGCATATGAACATGAAAATTTGTTTACGAACAAACTAATTTGCATAAGAATTGTGCTTATCATGCACATTATTGATGTAAGGACTAGATTATTAACATATACACCAATGAAGAAGATATTACATACATTGGCTCTCAAAATGTGATGATCTACATGGTTTAACTGTGAAACCAATTCAAGGGAGACAGTTAATATGCCATGAGAGAGGCACAAGAAATGGTGAGGAGTCAACTAATGAAAATTGGTATTATATTTTTCTTTCATGCAAATATGCTTCATTTTAATAGGTTTGGCCGAATCCAAGTTAAAATACCATTTGAAATGCACATATGTAGACAATCTTAACATCCCTATTCTGTTGATGCAGAGAAGCTTTCAGTTCACAAAGTTTTATCACTTGAATAAGAACATCCCGATACTCGATAATCAATTTAAGGCTATAGGAGGAGCAATTATCAGTTTAGAAAATGTTTACCACTTTACCTTGTTTGAATATTAGCAGACAAAAAAATATCAGGCATCCGCTCTAAATATTTGATATTAGAATTGAAAATTATCTGATCAGCTGCAACTTGCAACAGCAGTAGAAATTAACTTTTTCTATAAAAAATTAAACAAAATGATTACAAACCTGATACAAGACGAATGTTAAATTATTTCTTAATTAAATTTGTTAAGAATAATGTTTGATATACTTTTTAGTGAGACAATGATCATTTCCATCATATGGAAAACTAACGTGGACATCTATAAACAAAATCATCTTTTTTCTTTACTCAGGAAAGACTTTTAAGCTGAAGTTTGGTTCGCAAAAAAGATGTTCAGGCAGCGCCACTTTGACAATCATAGTTCAAAGAGCCTAGGATGTAAATCACCATACAAGAAAATAATATCATCTAACCATGGCAGATAATTCTTTTTATTTTACAAGATATAATCAGCACAGAGAATTGGAAGAAACGTAAAACAAGGAATCATCATGTACCTCGGTCATCAGTGAGAATAGCCAATATTCGATCAGCAAGGTCCTGTTCACAACCAATACATGTATATAATCAGTGTATTATTCTATTTACTACCAAAAATTGACTTATTTAGTTACAAATGTCCAAGAGCTGAAGAGAAAATGACATGGATAGTGATGCCAGCAACAAACAATTATTGCATGAAACAAAGCTCATTGTTTAGTCTAGAAAAAGATTAATTTCAAGAATGAACTATTTAGAATTTCAAAAGCAGAAAAATGGACCACGGAACTTGGAAAACACTTTAGCGTAATAGACTGCTCGCGATAACTTGTAAAGACCAGATCAAGAAGAGCTTTATTTACAATAGTAGGAAGAAGATCGCAAGTTAGGGGAAGGGAACAAAAACCACAAAATAAAAAAACTGGATATTGACTCCAACATTCCAAATTCTGTCTTGGCCACAAAATAAGATAAAAAAAAAATACAGGTGAAGGGCAGAGGGGCGCAAAACTTCTCTAGTAATAACTCTCCCACATCAAATATGTTTCTTTGATCTAACCTGCTTCTTTCCCTGTTTTGAAAGCCCTAGCTGTGTGAGTACATCCTTGAGCTCCTTTATTCGAAAGTATGCTAGTTTGTCCTGCAGAAAATAAAATAACATCAGTTTAGCAGAAACATCCCCAACTCCCTTCACAAAAACAAGCAGACATGTTTAGATATTGGAGCAATAATTGACGCCATTTCTAGGGAAAGGGAGATTCTAATGTGATATAGGTTTGGCTTTTGTCTGTCTTAGATTTGAAAACTTTTCATAATATTTTTGCTGGACTTTTTTTATTTTTGAATGGTGTTCGGATGTAAATTTTGAAAATGATACGATATGTCACGTTATGCTTTTGTGTAATGAGTATAATGATTATATTAAATAAAAATGAGAAATATCAACATGACAGGTCAGTACATAAGAGACGTAAAAGGTATGATCATGCAATAGTAGTATTTTGATATAACTGATTTGAAAATGCAAAGTCACAAGTTGATATTAGACTGAGGAATTACGTTTTCGAAAATTAAGCTCGATCAGGGTTTTCAATAGGGAAGGGTCCACTACAAAATCAAAACAAATAAAGCATATTTTTCGCAATCAGACATTCAGAGTCCTTGAACTGCAATGAATCAAAGACATACCGCAAGATGCGGATAAAATACTAGATAGAAACACCTATTCTATTCCCTTGAACTACATACCACCATAGAACAGTATAATTAGCAACTATAGATATAGTCTAGCTGGGAATGAACCAGAAGTCGATTTCCAGTCGGGGAAACACACTAGTAGAAGCAACTGATGAGATAAATTATGGTAGAGACCCTTTCAGAGCAGATTAATTGCATTCCCAAGTGGGCTTGCTTAGAAATCTAAGCAAAGTACAATGATCCAAATAAGACAGGTTAAGGTCAAGAACTCATGCTTGAAGATTCTCGGTTAGCTTGTATCACACACAAAAAAGAGTAAATTCAGTTTGATATCTGATATGGCATCAGATCACAGGCAAAGATTTTGCTCATTGATTAACTTCCATGATTATAACCTTTTTTTCTTTTTTGCAACAAGCAATTAACATGCGCTTGTTATAAAAGATGTTACGCATGAATACTTGACACCATTAAGGGACGTGTACTCGTCGCTGGAATGGTTCAGTCAGCTCAAACTACATACAAGTCAACAAAAGGCACGTGCAACAACACAACACCAGTTCAACTGAAACCTTGAAACATCAGCAAATGTTGCCTCCATATAAATCATTATTTATCTAACATTTGCAGAAGCTCTGCAACATTTCCAGCATATCAATCTAAAAGTGATGTATATGGCAACCACTGCAAGAAACAGAATAATAGACATAAAAAAAAACACACACACACACACACGCACACACAACACGTTAGCAGAAAAAAAGGAAATAGGATACAATTCCATTCAACCAGAATCAAACAAAATCCTGACTCAAGACTAAACTTACCTTGCAACTTGCCACCAGGTCCATCCTATTACTCCTTCTGCCACTATGCGACAGCCGACCTCAGCAGAAACAGCAAAACATTAATCACCCTTCCAGCCCATGCATTTCTCCAATTAGCTGATCCATCCAAAAATAATAATAATAATAAATGGCGATCACATAATCCGAATAATATTGGTTAATGGAACCCAAAAAAACATTTTGCATAACTACTCATGCAATATCAGTAGCATGCAATAAAAGGAATGAAGAAATTTACAATTAAAGTATTTCTTCAAACAAAGATGGATCAAAAAAATTTGCAAATTACCTGAAAATATAGAGAATCGGGAGTCCTCCGGTTGTGCACGCGATTAGGGTTTTGGAGAGAACGAGTATGCTTTCCGCTGCCCCCTCTTTCTCTCACACGCATACAGGTAAGATTTGTGTGTTTTTTCTGACCCCGAAAACCAGCCGGAAAGAGAAGTTCATCAAATTTCGGACGTATCGCCGTTTATAGTTTCCGGTTAATTCCTGCAAACATGTCCGGGTTTGGATCACCTGCTCTCGAGCCCACGCTCAACCACTTTTTAATCATAATTAAAATATTTTGAGGTCGTGGCGTTTTCTAAACGATCTATTCAAATAAAATAAAATAAAAAATAACAATTGGATTCGTGGTCTACGAAATGCAGTAGCTTGTTGTACTTTTATGACATTGTGGTACTTCCTGCATTTCAACCTCAAAAAATCAAACGTACAATCCTACTGATGCTTTTGATGAACAGATACTACCAAATCGTGGCGTTGCATGAGAATTCATAGCGGTCTTCCGATTTAGGGACATCGAAATAGCAGTGTAAATACATACATATATATTTATTTATTTTATTTTTTGGCTACATACTTGCACATCGTTGATGTTTTGTTCATCTATTGATATTATAAATAGGTTGACATCGTGTGTTCATGGTGAGTGTCTTTCGTAGATGTTTTGTTCATCTATTGGTATATGGATGGACTGTATCCATGATAGATGTCCAATACACACACGTGAGTATCGTTGATATTTTGTTCATCTATTGGTATACTCAACAGGTCGACATCGTGTATCCATGGTGGGCGTCCAAAAAACCACACACACATATATATAAATTGTGCCTCAAATAACAAAATTTTGAATGTGATAAAATTGTGCATCAACTTATATTAGCTTTGTAATTATTATGAGAAAAAATTTTATTTTGAAAGTATTCATCAAAACAAGGACAAATATTCAATATTTTTTAGTTTTTTATTCATTATTTCAAAATTACAATTTACACAAATTTAATTTTCATAATTATGATATCATCAGCATCTAGATATAATCAAATCAAATTACAATATATAATAATTTCAAATTATAATATGACTCGTCATTAATTTTTATGATATTACATCTATTGAAATATAAATCAAATTATTGGTGAAAAAAGGGAAAGATAGAAGTAATTAGTTTATGCACGAATTTTTTTAGCATCCGTCATTCATCAACTAGAAAGAATATTTTTCTTTCCTTTAAAAAAAAAAATTTGAATCGAGATTCACATGGTCTCTTGCTAGCTGCGACACATGGTCGCATCCCAAGCTTCAGTTATCCAGAAGTCGCTGAAGCTTTAGGAATCCAATAAGCACTCGGTTGGATTAAAGCATTGCAGATCCAGAATGTTGTTGTGGAATCTAATGTCCGAGTAATATTTTTTGCTCTTCAGATGTCAAGTTTATATTTTTATTCATATAGAAAAAAAAAAACAAATTGTATCGAACTAATGGTGTAAAAATACAAACAAAAGAATCATTTTAGTTAGTATAATTATAACAAGTTAAGTTGCAGCATATAGCATGATTATTATGTTAGGTCTAATTATATATTAATAGACACTAGTAATCCTCAAACACGATGTAATTTTTGGTTTTCAGAAAATGTATTTTTGAAACTTATACAATCGTTTTTTTAGCTAGATTAGTGTGAGTTGAAGTTTTTTCACCTTCATTAGGGTTGTTAGTTTTTCCCATATTTTTTTGTTAATATTTGCATTAGTTTAGTTAGAAGCAACATGGCTATGAATGTAATTTTTTTTTGATGTCACATTAACGGATCAAGTCGGTTATTACGTGTGACTCAATTTTATTTTATTTTTTACTGCAGAACTTATAATATTATTAAAGATCTATATTCATTTGTTTGTGTGTGCATATTTTTCGTATTGTAGTCTATGATACCGTTTAATTCGCTATATTATTTATCCACATTTTTATCAAATCTAATATCATGTTTGGTGCATGATATTATTTATCCATCTATCAATCATTTATTTTGCATCAATCAAATCATCAATCATTTATTTACATCAATCAAATCGAAATTACAATATTACCCTTAATAAATAATATTATAAATATTTTATTAAGATTTTCAAAATGACAAAACTGTAATATCATATTATCTCAAATTTAATCAATCAAATCAAACATTATATTAACTATCATTTTTAAAATAACAAAACTGTAATATCACATTATCTCAAATCAAATCAATCAATCAATCAAATCAAACATTATATCAACTATCATTTTTATATATTTTATTATTTAAAAATATTACTTATCTATGTACTATTTGTCTCATACCACGAACCAAACGATATCTTCTATAAATATGAATAACCTGTCACTATGTAATCTTTTTCTCCATTATTTTGTGGAATTTCATTTTGCCTTTTGATTCATCATACATGTAATGTAGATCAATATTATTATTTCAAGAAAGAAAGAAAGAAAGAAAAGAAAAGGTGTCTTTGCTGAAAAAAGCCAAAATATCATAGCTTCATACTTAAGCTTTGGGTCATGTTCAATTGACAGTGACATTATGCCAATCGAGCTGGATCAAACCTACGGTTATCCCCACACGCGCCACAACTCCAATTTTGTCAGATATATTTTATTATATATTAAATTTGAAATATCTATATTAATTGATTTATTTAAACTAAATATACAAATTTATATCTTTCGTCAGAGGACAAAGATGTCAAATCCGACAACTTCCAGTTCTCGACCATTTATTTTATTCCACTCTTCGTATTTTATCATCTCTTATTTCAAAATTAGAGAAATTGTGATTATTTAATCTAAGTCTTGATCATTTTTTTTAAATTCATTATCTTTCTCAAATTTTGTAATTATGAAAGTCATATTTCTAATTATTTGACTTTTTTTTATCGGCTTTAAACTATTTTTTTCCCTACTTTGATCGATGGTATCCAAATTTTATTATTTGATTGCGAAATGATATAAAATTGTATTCAAAGATAATATCGAATTTAAAAAAAAGGACAATATCTATTAAGATTAATACATTTATGATTTTTTTTTTCATATCTATTAGGAATTATAAGTAATTAATTGAATGAAAAATTAAAATAACATCTAGGGGTGTAAAGAATTACCTCGACTAGCCAACCGACCCGAATCGACCCTAAAAATACTGAGTTAGGGTTTGGATCATTTGGCTTCGGGTGCGATCGGGTCAAACCCATATTTATTTCATAGCCGATTATCGATCATTTTAAAAAATATTTAGATTTTGAATTGAAGTAGAAACAATAAAGTAAAAGTTTGATATGGCAACAAAATATTAATATTTCTAATGTTATTATTGACACATGGCATCGAAAAGCAAGTTAGTTAAAATTTGCAAATTAATATTTTTTTAAAAAAATAATCTTATATATAATTTTAATTTCACACGTTGTTTCATAATTTGTTTCAAACAAAAAATGTGCAAAACGATGGAGATATGAAATTTGAAACGTGAAAGTTACTTTGTGATGTTTGAAGACTTTTTATTACACTAATATCATAATTTTGCATCGTGGTGTTTCAAGGCTTTCTAAATAATTGTTTCTTTTATGTATTAATTAATAGTTTAGAAAATTATTATTATGCTCTTAAACTTAAATATTTACATATATTGAATATAATTAATACCAGATTTAGACTAAATTTTGTTTTTATGTATTTAAATTAAAATATTATTATTGTTATGTCATTTGAATCTTTTATTTTTTATTTTTATTTTATTATATTATGAAAAATAAAAGAATAATATATTAATATCATATAATAAATTGGGTTGATTAGATTGATCGGGTTGTATCGGGTCAGGTTCGACTTGTTAATTTTTTTTATAATATTTATGTTTCAACTTGATTCACCCGAATTGACACTCATTTAATAACATCACTAAAAAGTAAAAAAAATTTTTTTTAAAAAAAGTACATTACACAAACTCAACATATAATATTAATTTAAACATATGCAAAGCGTCTGTCATGATAGCCAGTGTATATAAAAATTAAGGTATTAGGGAAAAACAATAAATATTAAGGTACCGTTTGAATTGATATGAGTTGTTGTGTATTTTGTTATTTTTATGAGACAATAATTTTAGGAATTTCATATTAAAGAATTCAATTAAAAGTGAAAGAAAAACCTAAATATTTTTTAAGAAAACTTTAAAATTATAATAAATACTTTAATTTTTATATACACTAGCTATCATGACACACGCGTTGCATATGTTTAAATTAATATTATATGTTGAGTTTGTGTAATGGGCGGACGTTATCTCAACAGTGCTCTCTTTCTCTAACAAAAAAAAATATATATAAACCTCCCAAATTTTTTTAAAATACCTTATGATTATCACTTATTGTTCATGGAATTAAAAAGTATAAACATTTTAAAATTAATTGAAGAAAAAGTACAAAAAATAAATATAAAAATAAAATGTAATCGATTTTTTTAATTTTGGTTGTAAATGTTAAAACTCAAAACTCGATGTAATTTAAAATTGAAATCGATAAAATAAAAAAATATAATTATAATTTGAAATTTAAATGTCTTGTTTGTTTTTATTTTAAATTTTTTTGTTAATTTTCATTTTAAAATATTAAAAATAAAACTAGATTGAACTCATTTCTTGAATATCATATATGATAAATAATTGTATGATTGACATATATTTCGGAGAATATAAAAGCGTAATAAATTTAAAAAATAATAATATGTCTCTAGTTAATTGTTTAAGTATGAAAGGGCATTCTAGTAAATGTCAATGAATCCAGCTTTTTTAGAAACCCTAGCACCTTGTGCCTGGCGGGTATATAAACCATCAGAAGCCTCGTCAGAAACCCTCTGCAGTTCATTTCTCTATCGGCGGCCTCGGTTTCGATATCCATCGATCTCTTTAGAAAAGGTTGGACATCTTTCCATTTTTTCTCTCAGGATAACAATTTTTCGTTTTTTAAATTCATGTGATTGTGATTTTATTGTCAAATGTTGTCTATGCAATCGGGGTTCTCAGATTTGATGATATGTATTATTTAGATAGATTAATTTCTTCGTATTATCTTGTTGCACGTGTTTTGTTGAAATGTGTTACAGATTTTTATCTATCATGGATTTTCTGTGTTTGTTGTGTGTTAACGTTTTCAGAAATCCACTGATTAACACGAGGTGTTTTCCCCCTCCTAAATGGTGATTTAGGCTAAGAAGGTTTTAGAAAAAGTTATTAAAAAATAAAAAATGTTACCCAGAAAACGTGCTTTGTGGCTCCGGAATTGTAAATGCTATTTTCAAGTTTCATAAATTTAAACTTCAAGATCCATCTGGTACTCTCGATTCCTTTTCGTTGGTACAAAATCTGACCCATTCGATGTACCAATTGAAATTCTATGATTTTTTGTATAATTTTTATGAAATCGTGCTTATGAGATTGTTATTTGTAATAATTCCGAAATGAATCAATTTTATGATCCTCTGTATGAGAGAAATCTTGGTTCCAGTTATACTTATTTTGATATATTTGCAGCTTGTAGACATTCACTATGGGTAAGGAAAAGGTTCACATCAGCATTGTGGTTATTGGCCATGTCGACTCTGGGAAGTCAACCACCACTGGGCACCTAATCTACAAGCTTGGTGGTATTGACAAGCGTGTTATTGAAAGGTTTGAGAAGGAGGCTGCTGAGATGAACAAGAGGTCATTCAAGTATGCGTGGGTTCTTGACAAGCTTAAGGCTGAACGTGAGCGTGGAATCACAATTGATATCGCTTTATGGAAGTTTGAGACCACCAAGTATTATTGCACTGTCATCGATGCTCCTGGACACCGTGACTTTATCAAGAATATGATTACTGGTACTTCCCAGGCTGATTGCGCTGTTCTCATTATTGACTCTACCACTGGTGGTTTCGAAGCTGGTATCTCGAAGGATGGTCAGACCCGTGAGCATGCATTGCTTGCCTTCACTCTCGGGGTCAAGCAAATGATTTGTTGCTGCAACAAAGTGAGACAGTTTCCTCATTTTTATTTACTTAACCATGTGACTAATGTCTTTATTTTTAATAGTTATGTTCTCTGAACTGTTGATGTCAATGATTGTACAGATGGACGCCACCACGCCAAAATACTCAAAAGCTAGATACGATGAAATCGTGAAGGAGGTGTCTTCCTACCTCAAGAAAGTTGGCTACAATCCTGAAAAGATTCCATTTGTCCCCATTTCTGGTTTTGAGGGAGATAACATGATTGAGAGGTCGACAAACCTCGATTGGTACAAGGGCCCAACCCTCCTTGAGGCACTGGACTTGATCACGGAGCCCAAAAGGCCATCAGACAAGCCCCTCCGTCTCCCACTTCAGGATGTTTACAAGATCGGTGGAATTGGTACTGTCCCTGTGGGCCGTGTCGAGACAGGTGTCTTGAAGCCTAGTATGGTTGTCACTTTTGCCCCTACTGGTTTGACCACTGAGGTCAAGTCAGTCGAGATGCACCACGAATCCCTTCCTGAGGCTCTTCCTGGTGACAATGTTGGGTTTAACGTGAAGAATGTTGCTGTCAAGGATCTTAAGCGTGGCTATGTTGCATCCAACTCTAAGGATGATCCTGCAAAGGAAGCTGCGAACTTCACCGCCCAGGTCATCATCATGAACCACCCTGGCCAGATTGGAAATGGATATGCTCCAGTGCTCGACTGTCACACCTCCCACATTGCGGTTAAGTTTGCTGAACTCTTAACAAAGATCGACAGACGTTCAGGTAAAGAGCTCGAAAAGGAACCGAAATTCTTGAAGAATGGCGATGCTGGTTTCGTTAAGATGATTCCTACCAAACCCATGGTGGTGGAAACTTTTTCTGAGTACCCTCCTCTTGGCCGTTTTGCTGTCCGTGACATGCGTCAGACAGTTGCTGTTGGTGTTATTAAGAGTGTGGAGAAAAAGGATCCTACAGGTGCCAAGGTGACCAAGTCTGCTGCTAAGAAAGGTGGGAAGTGAACTGTGCAGGTTATTGATGGTATTTCTAGGTCAACAAAACTTTATTTCAATAAAATCTCACCTAAAAACTTTGCTCTTATATGTATGGCTTTATTAGGTGAAGTCTTCTGGTGGTTACGTTGTAGTTCTGTACCTTGTCAATCGAGAATTATATCCCAGACTTGGGTACTCGATAGGCGGTGGCAGAGTTCACAGCATACTCATTGTTAAATTTGTGTTTTGCTTGTGTTTTATGGTCTGGGGTACTTTGGTTTTGCCAAGGTGGCCCAAGAGTTTTGCTTTTGTTTCAGTTGGATATCAATGATCATATGAATTCTAAACTTTCGAGTCATGTTATTTTAGCTTGGCTGTGTTATCCCTTGTTCTCGTGATCCGCAATGGTTTGTTTGAGCTTTGTGACGTTCTATAGTAGATATTGTAGTTTGTGCGATTCACTGATACCATGTTGAAGTGTATTACGAGGTGACAACTTATGCAAGTGATGCTCTTCGGTTCATTGGTTTGTCTCCAAGCTGCCTCAAAATATGAGGGTAGTTCCACATTTGAAATAGGTCACCGTTCCCTTTTACTCCATTAAATTTCTTTTGGGGTAAAATTTGTGTTTTGGATTTTGCTTCTTTTTCAACTATTATCACTCTTGGCGAATCTTTTAGAATCCTTATTTTGCGCTTCTAAGATATTTGTAGGTATAGTGTCGCTCAACTCTTCCCACAAAATAATAGTCTCAAGATTAGACTACTCAAACAGGTCGATATTTCAAGTTTCTAAAACATTACGACACTCAAAAGTTTTATGCAAATTTCAAAATGAAATTGAAAAGTCCAGCAACTATAAATTTTTATTTTTACCGAAGTTATCTTAGACTTCCCCCATCCGCCCCCTCTTTTGAGGAGAACATAACCTTTTTGATTGTATTTATACCGCTGTAAATGACTTGCTAAAATATCAGTAATTCGGTAGTCTGTTTTTTCGTTTTCTTGACACGATAGTATGTTATGTTGCAAATAGGTATGTTCAATCCATTATTATAAGTCATAGAAAGCATGTGTCCAATGGCTAAATATGATCTGCGCTTGGGATCGAAGTTACTAACCGGGAAGGGAACATGAAGCCAGCAACCAGTCCAGTCGAGTCGAGTCGGCAGCAGGACGCGGAGTAAATATTCTACGTCATGTATGACAAATATATGACAATGTACTGTGTTTTTATTCCGTGAATAAAATATATTACTCAAACAAGACAAGACGTCTCTTGACGAATTACAATCAAAATCAAATAGAAACATGGACTACTCTACAATCCTACCACCATCGTAACAAAGTCTTGTGGATAGATATAAACTGTATATCGACATGCAATTAGAATTTTGAAAAATTACGTGCACGTATGAGAATTATATCTCAAGAATTACTATTATGAAAAAACACCAATTTTTATTTTTGAACTGACTAAATAAGTTGAAGATCATTTGATAGGTGCCTCTATGATTTTTCTTTTTCTTTTTTTATTCAAGTTAATTAACATAAGAATTCCTCTCTCGATTGTCCTAAAATGTATGGTTCATCTGCAATCAGAATTATATGTTTGGAAAAGAATTTTAAATTCAAGATTCGATTGTAACAAATATTTCTCCCAAGTAGAATAATAAGAACACTATTCATTACCATAGATCCACTGCAAAATAGCTATGTTCGAGCTGTGGCCATTTAATTTGAGGGGCTACAATAACAACTCTTAGCAATATGTAAGTTGGTTTTTTGTTTTGACAAATAGTATCACAAAAATTCATGTGATACGATCTCAAAGATAAATTTTATGAGATAAATTTTTGACTCGATCTAACCAATAGAAAAATTAATGTTTAAAACATACATTTAACCATACAAGTATCACTAATTAAACCAAAAACGTGTGCTCTATTCTTCTAGAAGTTTCGTGTTAATAGCGCTAAGTTCAAATGCGCAATGGCAGACGTAATAGAAAACGTCTTAATATTAAAATAATACAATAAAGATTAACAGTTATAATGTGTTTGAAATTATAGAATTGAAGGGGATACAGTTTTTACTTTAACACCCAAATAGAATTTTAAATCCAAATCCAAATTTTTTCTTGTCCAAACATAGCGTTACGGAAAAAGGTGGTAGGTTGGAGAAGCAAAGGAATGGTAGGAAGGAACCTCCCACGGAACGAACGCAAAATCTCTCATATATATATACATATATATATATATACACGCAATCGGGTGTGTGTGTTTTCGCTGAGAGTTGCTAATATATAATAATTGAATAAAGGGTGATATCGACGAAGAACAAGATGATGACAGAGACTTTTTACATTTCCCATGGCTCGCCAACGCTTTCCATTGACGATTCCCTCCCGGCGCGTGGCTTCCTCAAATCATTTCAGCAGACGGTGTTTCCGGAGAAACCCAAAGCGATTTTGATAATATCGGGCCACTGGGAGACGGCCGATCCTGAGGTCAACGCCGTGGAGGGCCCCAGTGAAACCATCTACGATTTCTACAACTTCCCGGAGAAGATGTACAAGCTCAAGTACCCGGCTCCCGGCGCTCCGAAATTGGCGAGCAGGGTGAAGGAGCTGCTTTCCGAATCGGGATTCAAGCGCGTGCACGTGGACAAGAAACGTGGACTGGATCACGGCGCATGGGTACCGCTGATGCTGATGTACCCGGAGGCGGACATCCCCGTGTGCCAGCTCTCCGTGCAGACGGAGAAGGATGCGTCCCACCATTTTAATATGGGGAAGGCGCTGGTGCCGCTGAAAGACGAAGGTGTTTTGATAGTCGGGTCAGGCGCCGCTACCCATAATCTGCGGTCGATGGACCGCCAGGCTGGAAATTCGGTGACACCGTGGGCTTATGAGTTCGATAATTGGATCAAGGAAGCTCTTTACGAAGGGAGATATGAAGATGTGAATGATTATGAAGCCAAGGCGCCGTATGCCAAGGCAGCGCATCCTAGGCCTGAACATTTTTATCCGCTGCACGTGGCGATGGGTGCGGCGGGAGAGAATACGAGAGGTGAGCTTATTCACACCAGCTGGAGCGCTGGTACACTTTCTTATTCATCCTACAAGTTCACTGAAAAATCTTGAAAAAATATGATTGATTGTTGTTCATATACTTTTGTTATTTGTGATGTTAAAATTTGAACGAAATGTAGCGTGTGCACCTGTTTGATTTATTCTCTGTAATTTGTAATAATTCCTCTTGTAAAGGTTGTCGTGATGCAGAATCAAGAATTTTTCTTTAAGAGAACTGAAAATTTGTCTCTGTAGTCCTTGTTCAACTTAATGTTCAGAAATTATGCAACATTTGAATTGTTTGGTCATACAATAGCTCGGTACTTGGGCAATATTTCTCTCTTCCCCACGAATCCCATTTCCTTCTACGTTTGAAGGATCTGTACCTTCCCTTTATTTAATTGTACGGAAAAATCTAAATTGTGATCATATGATCCATCATCCATCCATGAGGAGCGGGCTCACACAATTTCAACTTCGAAAATCGCGAAAAGCACTTCGTTCACGAGTAAACAACGCAAACTAATCACAGGCGATTCGACGTTGTACCTTAGCTGGTTCTTGAGAAAATGCTCTAATCATACTAGCGATAGGAAAAAAAAATCATACAGTGTATCTAGATCATTTGGAAAGACAAACTATTGCAGAAAGGAGTCTTAAGCAAAGCTACATCAATCCTCTATGCTTGACATTTGCATTGTGTATGAGGCTATGGGACCTGGTAGAAGAAAGGAAGCTAAATTTCTCAAGGTTTCCTGCAGTATCATAGTTGCTCGAGGCCTCGGCATGGATTCTTTTCTGTGGTGGTGAACCACTACTAGCGATCGGCAATCACACGGCCACTACACTTTGTTAAGAAACAACGCCCACTCCAAAAACGTTCAGATTTTTTATGCAAAGGCTTCCAATTACCACTTGTGGTCATCTTTGGGTGGGATTCTTGTTTCTGAATCCGCGGCGTGGCCTTTTTGTTTACTAGCCAGTTGTTAGCTTTATGTTTCTTGATAAAATATTGTTGCTTTTCTGCAACTTCCATGAAACCTTGGGCAACCAAAGCAGGCAGGAGAAATCTGTGTGTCTAAATACCACCGAGTAAGTTATAATGAGTAGTACCTATGACTCTTATAGGAAGCCTGTATGTAGTTGCTTGGTCAGTTCAATATTATGCAGAAAGACTAACAATATTGTTGACATCTATTTATATCGTATCTTAAGCAGAAAGACTAACCCTATTTCATAGATATTATCTGTTGTATGTGCTTGTCCTATCAAGTCAGATAGAGAGAGCCATGATAATCAGCTCAGCCAAGTAGACATGGGGAGAAATTCTTCTGATCTGATGCACTAAAAAGTTTTGCTGGCTTAAGAAACGTTAAAATATTTAGGCTCAACTATTCCGGCGTATAAAACTCGAAGCCTTTCGTTGAACTATGAATACCAAATGTAATATATCAACACTTTATGCATATATTATATTTTTACGAGTATCAAAAGATTGATTACAATAATTCTTTTTATTAAATTCAGATAACCTTGCCTTTCAAATAAAGTCAGCAAAAGCAAAAAAACACAAATGCAACCCTTAAACCTGAAACCCAAAGATGTTATCGGCATATAAGATTACATGAGTCGGCAAAATTTTGGTTTAAGAACTACGTTGAACTTTACGCCGAAATGGAGAGTTGCTGTCAAATAATCAAAAGCGTGGTGGTGCAATGGCAAACCTTGTAAAAAGGTTAGAAAATAACAAAAGAAACCCGTGAGTGAGAATGGCAAACTAACACTAACTAAGGATCGAGATCAAGAATCTCGGAATCAAAAGATATTCTCATCAAATGGGTTTATCAGGAATAAAACTTCCGCCACAAAATATCTTTACAAGAAACTCTTCCAGAACAATAAAATTCATTCCATTTTTATGTCTTTCAACAATCTGTGTCATGCAGTTCAAAGCTAGCAAAGAACATCGAGGTTGTATATATGCTAGGATCCTCGAAATGACATCCATTACCAGGGTAACCATCGTCGATTGTCAGAGGTGGTGTCTATATCCAGGAAAACAACCCATCACTGCATCTAAATGCGATAAATTCTTGGAGCACAACCCAATTGTCAAAGCTTTTACATATACGTAGTTAATATCTTCAAAAATTTGCGACACCAAAAGTTCTCAACTATGAGAAAAATCTCAATAAATGTGATATAAATAAATAAATCTACACTGCGGCATGCTAGAAAACTCATGCATCCACTCACTACCGAAGAGGGTAAAAGAAAAAGATAGGTCAAAATCAACTTCATCGAGAAAGTTTACAATTCGCCATCATTGTCGAATTGTGATTTTGTAGCTGCCCTTTCTGTTTCTTCCAGAGCAAAAGTTTTAAGTGATTCCACATTCCTGGCTCCTGAAACATTCAGTTTTTGAATCTACAAGGTAGAACTAATAATAGCTGAAATTCTTCAGCTCTAGCAACATACTTTATTCATTTTGCAACTTTTTATGAAGCAAATGCATCACAAATTCACTATAAAAAGAGCAATGACAAGAAACGTAAAGATAAGAGAATCTCCAGATAAAACGCACAAGGGCTATTGATCTTGCGAATTATAAGCTACTTTTGTAATCATTTTTACATATGCTTTATTCCCAAACAACTTTATATCTTGAAAAGCATTTCAAAATTCAAGAAAGGATGTTTAAAGCTGGGAAGAAAACTTTAATAGTGTGATTTCATTTCTCTGAATGATTTTATGGGACTATTCAAGAAATTTGAAAAAGTTTATCAAGATAATGCATGATAAACCAGTCCAACAATTTAAATGAATTATTTTCACATACTGAGAACTTTTACAATGTAGTCACTAGCTCATTGCTTGATGGTTACGCAGGCTCGTGGGCCTGAAACCTGACAAATGGAGCAAGGCAGATACCATGATGGCGTGGGAGAGTAAGAGTACACTATTCAATTAGGTATTTGCATGAGTTTAGCATAATGCTTTGCCCATCAGAGAATCATATAATTCTGAGCCATTCCATGAAGAAAGTGGTTTATCCTGATTTCATTGCATTCCAAAGTCTAAAACAAAAAGAAGTGAAAATAAATGGGTATCCTTGTGCTATTAGGGGCATGCTTCTCAAACAGACTTTAAATAGTCTTCCTGCTGGTTTAGCAGTATCACTGATAAAGCTCATGCGAAGGAAGTAATTGGAATAATAGACATCAAACAATAAATAGCTAAAAATTCAAACCGTGAATATAAATTCAAACAAATCATTACCTTTATATTTCACAACTTCTTCTCCATTATAGAATAACTTGAAAGTAGGATATGAGTGGATATCTACTTTAGCGCACACTGGTTTATTTGTTCCACAATTGACTTCACCAATCTCAATCTCATCCTCGCCTTCCATCTCCTTTCCCAAATCCTCCCATAGCGTCCCCAAATTTTTACTGGGACATAAGTTAAACCATTGTGAAGCCAATACCAACTGTATTCAAGTTTTCAAACTGTTCCTAAAGTTGAAAAATGATTTCAAAATTGAAACTTACCAGTGCTTGCACCAAGGAACACAAAACTTTACAAACCATGCCGTGTCTTTCTCTTGAACCTAAATTATACGTAAAGAGACTATAAAACATAAAACAATTGAAACATGGATACAAGAAGATATCCAGAGTACACAAATCATCTAGATTTTATATAAACATCCTCAATTCTTATATTTTCCATGCCTCCCTTTTCGTTGCCTTTCTTTTATCAGGTGCCATTCAATGTGCATTTAAGGAGACAAAATATAACTTTCCAAATAAAATGTAAAACAAACTAAAAGTCAATTTCACATGAAAACATTAAATTGAACACAATATGGGCATCGAGCAGATCGTACTAAAGCTCACAACCTTCTGATATAACCGAACCACTAGGGCCAATATTTTAATTAGGTAACCAGAAAACTCCAATAACATTCATAGGAATACCACGTTAAACAATTATTCAAGTAATCATCATATTGCTCCATATCCCTATGCGATGATTCCAAAGTACCAAAGCCACAAAGTATGATCTCGTATAGAAATCGAGAAATAGAAACTTAAAAATTTTCTGACCTTGTCATTAAAAGTCTCGGTTGTTAGGGCGATAACTTCAGCTCTCGCAGAATCATGTTTGGAGCACAAGACAAACAAGCAGTACAGCAACAAGATTTGAAGGATACTGAAACGGTGTCGTATCATGGCTTGAAACGGAGAGGAATTGATCGGCGATCGGCACTTACCAGTGAGAGCAATCCGGAGCTGAGGAGCCCTCAATTCGTCTGCGTGGAGACTTTGTTAATCCCAAACCAGATAGAAAAGGACAATGGATTACTGTTACGCCCAGGATTAGCAGTGTTTTTTGAGTAGGTTCCAAACATAATTGATACGTATTTGAGTTGAGGGGTTTTTCGAGTCTATTTCAAATATATTTTATTCGTACTTGAGTTTATCGAATTCGAGCCGAACTCAAATTTGTTCGAAATTTTTTTCAAACCTAACTCGAGCACAAATTATTTTGTTCGATTGCTCGTAATCGATCCGCTCGCGAGTCTTAATATTTATTAATATAATATAATTATATGTTAAATAAATAAATTTCGATCTTTTTGAGTACTTATTTTCGAATGATAGTTTGAATAATTCGCGAATGTATTCAAATCTTTCGAGCCGAACTCAAACTCAGTTTTACTTCAAAATAAATTTGAGCAAAAAATTTTAAAATTTTCGAACTTCGAATCGAGCTCAAACTTGAATAAAACTTATTCGAGTCGAATTCAAGCATTCAAATTTTCATCATATTCGGCTCGATTCGATTTGTTTACACACCTAGAAATTGGTATGAAGTGTAATTTACTACAAACACAAAACTGTAATCAAGTTGCGTATGAATTGATGATTTTATATAAGTACGTGTAGAAGTATTTCAAATTCATAAATTTGAAATATACTTGACATGTATCCATATTTACACTAAAGATGGCACCCGTAGCAAGCACACTTATTAGATTCCACCCAACATTGCAGGATCGTCATCCAAAGACCGAAGATCCATCACATTCGATAATCTTGAGTTGTGTCTGCATTGAGAAAGGCTTCAATCGAAGCAACCAAATTTGTGGTATTAAGATACTGCATCTCCAAAACCAAGAGTTCTTTAACAAGCTTGTTCACAGTGTTATCCAATCGGACATTAAATCCTCTGAAGTTGACATTGCTTTCTTTGGTAGACCATTTTCCTCAAATATGAGTTCGGTTTGTCCTCAAAATCAGAGCAGTCGAAAGAATTACTCCCTTGGTCAGAGCTGAGTAAATATTAGCCCCATCATCAGGGGTAAGTGTATTGGTGCAGGTAAATCCATTTTATTTTTAAATCATAAGAGAAGAACAAAACACAAAGAAATTAAGAAAAAAAATATAATTAATATAATAAAGTTGAGTCATAATTCATTGGTTGATTGTATCATTAACCATTTCTTTTTGTTGGTACGAGGAACTTATCATTTGTTCAATAAAATCTTTTGCGTTCACAGGTCGTTCCCATCGCCTCGTACTTAATGGTTAGGTCGGTTTTAGCTCAAGCTCACCTGTAATAGTTTAGGCATCAGTGTAGCCATCATAGGCTTCATTTGTGCTTTCTTTTCCAGGAAACCAGTAGAATCATAGTAGTCATAAACAATTCAAAATGTTCATAAAACTTGTATTTTCATCCACGTTAGGCTGAACAGAGACTTGGTTTTCCCTGAGAAGTAACACTTTGCTGGAATTGACTAAACTGTTTAGCTTGAAGCAATGCCTGAAGCATCTTTAGGAAAATTTACCTTCGCTTTCTTGCCTCTGATCCTCTGAGCTTCATTATCATAAGCTCTCACTGTTTTTTTCGGTAATATCACAAGTATCAAGCACAAATCAGAACCCTTTTCCTCGGATCACGGATTCAAGCAATGCTTGTACCCCACGGGCATTGCAGGATCCCGTAATAATCCTCCCTCTTTCTTTTCGAAGAATGTTTGGTATTATCATCATATTCAAGTTTCAACAGAGTCTACAGATTTCAAAACTTCAAGAGAAGAAAACTACGAAAAAATAAATCAGAAAGAAAATGTTCAAATAAATGATGTGTATATGTACAAGACAGATTTACATCTTATTTATAGCTTTCGAGCAACAACTAGAAACCAAACATAGAGATCGCTTCTTCTGCCATCCATTTTAAGGAGAAAAATGATTTCTAAAATTATTCTCAAATCTAGCCAAAAATTCATTAACGATTGATTAAAAAAAGATCTTGTGTCGAATCAGTAAATCAACTGCTAGAACTACCAAGTCCCATCACAAAACACTTTAATCACTTGCTATCATTAAGGATTTTAATCTGCATGATTGTAATATAACAGAATAGGAGATGACAAAAAATGATACTGGCTTGAACATTATCAACTATAATTGAGCGAATTTCTACGTATTTAACTTTATCCTTGGGACAAAACTAATGAACTAAAACTGAGTTAATATAAGTATATATTCTACCTTTCTTATCAAATGATAAAAAAGTGCACTAACCAATAAAGAAGCATCACAAAAAAATGTATCAAGATTGTCAAGCACAATAAAAGTACTTCAATTTATTTGTGTCATCAATTCCAAGCTCTCACGAAACATCAAAGGTAAAATAAATTATGTATGTAAACAAATGAAATGAAAAACAAAAAGGAAAAAAATATCACATTCATCATAATAGAATGCAAAACCTCTTTCGACAAATAAATGCCACAAAGAGGAAAAAACAAGGTGAAAATAACAAAAAAACGAATGTCACAAAGAAGAAAAAGAAAAGCATGGAAATTTTTTTTACAAAAAGTGATGCCACTGAGAAGAATGATAAAACAAGTGAAAAAAAATACAAAGGTAATACTAAAGATTGCAAGAATATAATAAACACATGAACCAAAAATAAATGCACAAAACTTCAATTTCTACCGACATAAATACAATTAAATGATAACTACTGAATTGATTAAATCCTATTAACCTTAACTTGGACAATGACTAAAATAACCTCATCAAACTATGTCAAAATGCAAAACAAATAAGAGGTCATAATAGTAAACTCACAAATTGAAACACACATTATTGACACCATTTGCTCAGACAAACGTGTTGCATGTTTAACATAATATATGAATATTATGTATGACATCAACATAATATATTTATATTTTTGAAGTGTTTGATATAAATGATGATTAATATTAAATAACAAATATCCAAAAACATTATATTTTTGCCACAAATCGTTTGACATTACACAGTGAAAATTTTAATTTGATTGTTGTAAAAGAAGTAATCATTTATTTAATTAATATTTAATCAAATACATTGAACTAAAAAATATTTTAGATAAATCCAAAATTATATCATGACTTCAAGCGGTTATTCTAAGGTGTTGGGCTGTTACAATACAAGAAACATAATGTACAATATAATTTTATTTTTAGCTCTAAAAGTGTTATCGATGGTGTGAGTATGTACCTGTAATTAAGGTGTGTAATTCCATTGACAAAAGCTATAGTTTCATGGATCATCTTATGCGTCAAACTAGACTTTCCCATATCATGAATGATGATGATTAGTGAATTCTTTCACCACACATTGGATAAGAAAAAATGTGTTCATTTTCGTTCTTGATAACATTTCGCCATTGTAACAAGCTGCTGAAGATGAGAAGTGAGAGCATCATGCATTACGAAACCAAGAAATCAAATAGTATAAACAGAAGGGCGTAACAGAGATGAACAGAAATGAAGTTTACAAGGTCTTCAATTTCTTTGCAAGATGATGTTTTAGTCATTCTTTACAGACTTACAGTCCATGTGATACTAAACTTTCCAGTTCGACAAATGGTTGGATTCGTAAATCGTAATCATAATTTTCTCATGTAATACTAAACTTCCCAGTTCGACAAATGTCTGTATGTATCGTATCCTATACTTGTCGTTAGCTCACTTCAATTACAATCAAGAAAACCAGAGTAGAAATCAAGAAAATCCGTGTTTTCCCGCACCAACATTTTTAAGCTAAACTAGAAACATTTTCGCTGTCAATTATTGTATCACTGAAAATCCCATCTGTGTTTTGATCCTCATCATGTATCCGACCTTGATCCACATCTCTGGAAAGAGGGCCTCGAGGAATCCCGAAAACTGTACTAAACATATGTTGATGACATTCATCACAGAAGTAGAAATATGTGAAATGGCCCTCGTATGGAAGTTTATGCAGCATGACATCAGGTAAAACTCGTTGCACAAAATCGCTCATTGATGGAGGGACAACTCGGTCTTCACCTCCCTACTTCAATAGGAATCCCAAGTGCAAGTAAATAAATATGATAAACAACCATCTAATTAGGTAATTGAAATCGATCATCGAAACTGCTTTTTCTCAAAAGGTCAAGCCCATAAGAAAATTGGTCAAAAATAATTAACACAACACACTCATGCATCAGGCGATAAAGTTATAGAAACAAGCACCCAAAACCAAATTATTTACATATATGGGACTTTGTGCACCAAAAGTTTTGAGCATCAACCTAATGTCATTGATATCTTCTTGAAATCATTTCATCGAAAAGGATCGAGATGATGGAAGGTCGGCCAACAATTGTTTTGTAATTTAACACAAGTAAATCGTTAACTAACCTGCCATATGTGGATGGGGCCAAGAAAACCATCAAATCTCTTTTCAGCAGAACCGTACATTGATTTAAGCCATACCAGAACCCCTTTGCCCTTGTGTTTGTTTTGTACTTTGAGGTCTCCAATGCTGAAACCCCAGTTTGAAACCTGTAAGATTGCTTCCTCAACAAATGGTTTCACATTTAACTGTCGAATTGATTCTTCAACATCCCTCAGCCAGAATTCTTGAAACATCTGTCTCTCTATCAAAGCTCTATCCTATAGATTTCACCAAACATATTAACTAAGAACATATAAAATTCTTCACTGGTTTTATGGCTTTTAGTTAAGATCACTCACCCTTTTCCCAAATGAGATTGAAAACCAGTTTTCCATCTGACCAATGTTTCCAGAAAGGAAACTTCTACGATAGAAGTATGGAAGTAATCTAGGAAATTTCTGGGCTAAATGGTACAACATTTTCTTCTTGGTTGTCCATTTCCCCCAGATTTTTCGTGCCTCTTCCTTGGTCAGTCTGGGTTCGTACGGATTAATCATCGGAGCAACCATGATAGCACCTTAAAAATTAACCAAAAATGTGTCAAAATGACTTGTAGAAGGCAAGAGTCACTCATTTGGTTTCCACCATAATCGAAGCTACAGTTATAACTTTCTTCGGCTCAAATAACAGAAAGACATCTATTAGTACATGAATTAACCTGCTATCCTATCAGGAATGTACCGAAGAGCAGCCCAAGCATGCATACTTCCTATAGAATACCCCACAATCCAAAACTTATCAGTAACATTCACAGCATAAGACAAGTGGAACATATCCAAAGCTGATGACTCGAGATTCCTATCGGGATGAGGATCACTTTCCCCAAAGCCAGGAAGATCGTAGGACACAAGCCGAATACCAAACTCTTGCAGTAAGGAACCTTTGATACCAGGAATTCCTAGTTTAAAAAAAACAGAGTCCACATAAAAAATTCAGTGAAACTTTTAGCATTCCTATTTTACTGCATATCAAAATTTCCTATTTTACTGCATATCAAACTATTCACCAGCCAAATAAAATATGGTTAATATAAAAAAAAATATACCTGCAAGTCGAGATGAAAGGAAAGAATGGGGAACAATCATTGAGTATCTAGCTTGATCAGAAGGAACACCTTGTTCCTGATGGGCTAAGCGTCTTCCATCTGGAAGCAGTATGAGGCTACCGCTAGTAGGGTGAATCTTCGTTTGTTTAACCAAAGGAGTTGTAGGGTGATTAGTATTCACAATTAAAGCTGCAGATCATGTTCATTCTATCAGTATCAATCTGAACGGGAAAAAAGATCTATTCTTTCATCACACACAGCAAATTCCATGTTCAACAACAAATTTAGGACAAAATTTTGCAAATTTGGGTCTAGTTTTTATCAACCACAATGCCCCAGTCAACTACACCCGTCCTGCCTTTTATTCAGAGGGAAACTACGGAAATCTAAAAATTTACAAGAGAAAATCGATAATCAAACAACAAGAAAGTCACATATTTCAAAAGAACTTTGAATAGGCTTCCCATAACTTTTTTCGTTTAATTGAATCCTGATACCAAGATCTTCCACATAGCTAGATACAACATCCAATTTAGGATCTTGGAACTAGAAGATCTTGAAAGTACAACACTTGCTATAATTAGACCAAGTCCTTCCATGTGTTTTGTGCATCCTACCCCCTAGTATCTTGCAAAAGGCCCGAATTTTAAAGAATCAATGCCAAGTTGACAAATGCATTTAGATATTCTCATCCTCCCAATTTGTCCACCATTCTTTCTTAACTTCACAGCCAAATAAGGCATGTTCAGGAACTACACAACTAGTGATGCCCGTTTAGAGTTCACACCAGCAATTCCTGGAAATTAAACAAGCTAGTTTCCATATTATTCAAACGTAGAACCAAATGTGTCGTAAAATCACTTTATAAGAATCTTAGTCCCATTCAAGAAACAGCATTCCACTAAAATCCGACAAAACAAGAGCAAATTCACACTGTACCAACAATCACCTGCAAGAGCAAGAGTCCAGACACAAGCGATCACGCTCCAAGCATGAAAAGGGTCACGATCCTCTGGCAGATACCGATTCAAAAATCTCAATTTCCCACAAATCTTGGCACATGGTCCCTCAAACTTTTTCATTATCAAAGAATCATCCCGCAACAAGCTCTGCTTCAATACATCTCTCACTCCCTTCCCAAACTCCAGACTCATCTCCGCCGCCCCTTTCGCGAACTCGGCCACCTGAAACCTCCAATCTCCAGCAACCGCTGCCGGAGTTCTTCCCTCCACTCCGGATGAGCTATAATTGTAACCATTTTGTCCAACACCCTCGTCAAGAACATTCGTAAATTCCGGTCTCCAGGCCGTTGACTCGTTAACCTCAGACATTAACAGAATACCACAAATGGGTCCCAAAAAAAATCCCACAGCGGCGTCACTTCCAAGCTTTCACACACTATATTGAAACCTTATGCTCGAATACGAGTACAATAGCTTCTGGCAACTATTCCGTTGTATATGTATTCATACATTTGTATGAAATGGACAGCCAAAGCTATCGACAATCAGACGCCGTTTTCTTGATTACTATATATTATGCAGTCTACAATATTTGCATGAGTTGTTTTTGTTTGCCATTAATGGACAGAGGTAGGGGTCCGAACTGCAATATTCATGGGGCAGTAGGTAGCTCGGTACCGAATCGAGGGCCAGAATTATGCCACATTGCCAATAGTAGCTCTGCGATTGTGGGGGTGGTGGGATTGATGACAGCGGTTGTGAAGACCAAAGAATTTGAAGAGCCACATTTGAAGAGCCACAAAGCCAAGCCTTTAAACCACATTTTCAAGCCATGAATTCAAGGAGGAATTTGAAGAGACATAACAACATGTTAATGGTGTTTAAGGCCATCAAGAAGGCCATAAACATGGATGTAATGGCCTTGAATGAGAGCTTTTTACCTCCCTTCCATGAGCCTATAAATACCATGCATGATGACCAAAAAGAAGGCACAAAACATTCACAACATTCTGAAAATTTCAGCAACTCATTCTTGTCCATTTTCGAAGCATCGCAGTAGCATAATTCTTGTCCGGTTCGACGCAGTCCAGCAGCTTTCGTGTTCGAATTTTAGTTGTCTTTCCCTCAAATCTTTGAAGATTATCATCAAGTAAGTGGGCTTTTGCTATATATATTTCTTTGTAAGTGGGTTTTTGTTATACTTTTACGTACACTTGCATTTCATGAGTGTACTACTTGATATATATATCGACATACTTGTTCTTCGTAAGTATGTCCACATTTGCTCAAAAAAAAAATTAAGTATGTTTCTTGAAATTCGATCGGCATGATATATTCGTTCCTATTTGTTATGAAAATCTTTGAACAATTTGTTGATTGATATTCGTTATAATATTTGAAAGCATGTTTGAAATCTTTGAAATGCACTGTAATGATTCGAATTAGAAATGGCAAGGAAATTCCGATATTTGATATGTTTTGTTTAAGGCCCTGATGCGGTGGGTTATAATAACCGTTCTTTTGGCCTCGCCCCTTAGAGGAGTAACATATAGGGGACTGATCAGTAAACCATGAAAAAGGAGATGATTTTCAGTGCTATGTTTGTATCTTGTTCATATTCGATTCAACATGCTTAAGATTGAGATTATAATAATGTATTCGTATAATTATAACCTTGATATTCGTTATGCCCGATCGGCCCCCATTTACTGAGTATTTCCCAAGTACTCACCCCTTACATTCCCACCTCCAGATAAGAACGAGAAACAAATCGAAGATAAAGAACAAGAATACTTTTGGGGATGGTGATGAAGTCAATCCAATTCAAGACCAGTCTTATCATTGTCTCTTAGTTATATTATCGTGTTATACGCTTGCGCATTTCGTTTTAATCGCATTGTAAAGACGATTATTGATTTATGTAATAGACTGGCTTTTGGCTATTTGATGTACTACGTGACTTGTTGTTATACGGTTTTAAATTGTTAAACAACGCCGATGACACGTCTCGATTTCGGGGCGTGACAGCGGTGGCGTCGTGGTGGGGTCCGCCATGCACGGGGGGCTAACGGCCGTTAACTTGTTGCGCCTTTTCCTCCCAAGAAATTGGGATGAAAATAGTATTGAAAAATTGGAAATAAATCTTTCATGCTTTACATTTAATGTTTGCTAACAAAATATAAAAAATAACTTATTTATTTCTACATTTTCATATATATTTCTCCATTTAAATATTATTATTATAATAATATTTAAATGGAGAAATATATATGAAAATAATATTTTAATTGACAAAAATCATTTATTACTCTTTGAAATTTAAAAATGGGAAAGAAAACCACAAAACAGATTAACGATTCAGTTTTTTTGGTCGCATTGATCTCATACAATGTACCAACTGGCAAAAACTTATGTGAGATGGTCTCACGGGTCGTATTTTGTGAGACAAATATTTTATTTGAGTCATCCATGAAAAATATTACTTTTTATTGTGAATATCGATAGGGTTGATCCGTCTCACATATAAAAATTCGTGAGACCGTCTCACAAAAGACCTACTCGTACCAACTACTTCGTTTTTGCAATATTACACTTCCGTTTTTAAACAACGTTTTTTTTAAATGATAAAAAAACCCTAAATGGAATTTATGTCTTTTTTAAAAATAAATAGCCCTCTCTATTTGTAAAAATGGATGCATCAACGCGATAAATATAATTTTATATATCTTTGAAAATGGATGCATCGTGAACACTTATATGAATGAGATATTTTTGGATCGTTTTTTATTATTATTTTTGGAGTGGCGAATGTTCATTTAAAAAAGTGGGTACTTGATGAATTTTTTGGGATTCTCAATTTAATGCTGTTGCCACACAAAATAAAGATGGGACATTATTATGCACCACTTGTAAATGTCAAATATAGAAATCAACCTTCCAGCAGCCCACAATTATTAAGCTCGGCACAAAATTAGAGTGCCAACAAATATGGTAATTTCTCCATTTATGAAGCTTTCGAATGGCATACAAAGCAAGTACTTGAAGCGATTAAAGTGTTCCACTGTCGAACACTAATTCTGGGAATTTGGCAATAAATCGACACTCAGCCGGCATTTAAAGTAATGATTGTGGATTATTTCACTTTCGATGTTCCACTTCGAAAAGTATGAACTGTAACGAAGCAAAAATGAAGAGTTGGCACTAAAAATATCTATTGTTTTGTCGCTGTACTAGGGAATTCCGCACTTAACTTGAAATAGTGGGATTTAGAGTTCAAGAAATCCATTGTCTGCCTGCCTCTTAAGGCCGAAATTATTTATCGAGTATTGACCGTTTTCATACGTTTTTGAGTATAATAAAACAATGGAGATTATTGGACTACAAGTATTCCCTTCAAACAAAAGAATTGTGCAAAAAGAAACTTATGCAGAACATTCAACGTGATTTGATACCCAAGACAAAAGTCGGAGAACGTGATAATACATATCATATATGAGTGCACGGTAGCCTCGAGTATTAAAATCATCTCTCCATGTATAACACATTTTGATGAAGCTGAAACAAGGTTTTCAAAAGGGTAGAGTATTCTTGTTAGTCTTCAGAATACTCTGGAGAAACGAAATGAGAAAACAAACCTGGTCTGCCCTTTATTTCAAAGTAGCATTTGTATTCACCTGAAAGTGGACTCAAGAAACACTACATGAAGTCGAAACTAATAGCCCCAATAGTCATTTCGAATTTCATCATCAAACTTCTTCTTGAGCTCAGGATGCTTTGCGAAGTATTCATCAGCAGTCATTGTACTAAGCTTCTTCTGTTTCATAATAAAAAGGTATGAGGAAACCACATATAAATAGTGTGTGCTTGTGTGTGTGAAGGAGAGAGAAAGATGATAAGACAGGATTCACCAAAAAAGAAAAAAAGATGCGAGAAACACAACTACTTCACCTTTAACTGTTGGACTTCCTGGATTTCTTTTTCTAATCTTTCAGACTCCTTCAATGATTTCTCCTCGGCCTCTTTCAGCTCTACCAACTGTAACTCAAGATAATCCACATATAAAATGCTTTCACTTTCCAAACTTAATCTAGGAAACAAGTTCATACTGGATCGGAATTTGGACCTACCTCAGGATACAAAAAATTGTCATAAACATGATACTTATTCTGGAGTGTGAAATAAATTTATTAAAGGGAACACCTTTTAGACACTACATAATCTTCAGTATTTAACTATTTCCACATGCTGTAATAAAAGAACATTGTAAAGATGATGATCTGGAATATACAAGAAAAGCTCTGGAATTGGATTACGAGATGATTCCAATATTTGTTATGGGTTGTTCAGTTTGCAGTTTCTGGAAATATTCAAGAATCAAGGAGCAATAGTTCCAGAGCAGGCGCAACTATATTTCTTAAATATATACCAGGATTATGCATTGAATAGTATATACTGTTTACAGAAAGGTAGAAGGTTCGGATATTTCTATATTTCTAGAAAGAGGCACAGATATAGATACGACTCCTGGTCCTTCTCACCAGTGCATCAAACTTAGGCTTGTATTGAGGAGTGACATTGTCAACATACTGTGGGATTTTGATTTCTGCACAATAAGAAAGCGGTAACACAAATTAGTTGAGCCAAATTCCACATTGCCGGGGAACTTTTCAACAACACTTACGAAAGCCAACCAAGAATAGCATCTTTATTATTTAACAAACGAGAGAAACTTCTTAAAACATTACGAGTGCCATAAGATGAAATTTAGATATGATAATAGACTGGAGGCGTTAATCATGTTTCATAGGTTTCATGTCTTAATCTCTATTCATTATTCCTTTAAGGCTTTGGAACTGGGGGCTAAAATAAGTATGCTTATTTTAGAATGGAACTTGGTCTTTACTACTAAAACTATCGAAGCTCTAATACAGACTTTAAGACACATGACATGTAAGTTCTTGCAAGATTCAGCCTTCTCCTATTCTTCTTATCATCACTTAGATCAAATAATATCAAACATATTTCCAATTTTTATCACTAGCTATCAGCTGCTTTGTTAATCAAGTAAAAAGTAAAGACATGATAATCTGATAACCAGTCTCTAAAGATTACTGAACAGTGAATCACTATAAAATTCAATTTGTTGAAGATCCCAATGCTACTAAGAAAAACGACAAAAGACTGAATCAATTGCAGTCTAGGAGAAAATAGCCTTCTACAGATTTGAAATACAAATAAACTATTGGTCAATGTATGGGCCAAACAGCAGCTCCTCGTTACACCAAACAACAAAATGGTTTAAATACACAAATGCAAACAGCAACCCCACGTTACACCAGACAACTAAATGGTTTAAATACACAAATGCAAAAAATAATTGGCAACTTCACCATTTATAGATCAAATACTCCATAAAAAAATTAACACAAAACAGGAAGTACATGAAATGAAAACTAACAGATACATATTATGTGTACCATCATAAGCTTGCTTGTACATATCAACCAAGCGAGAGCCAATGCCTTTCCTGTAATACTCCCAGTCTATAGGCTCTGGTTCCTGAAAAGTTGAGAATTGAAAGTAAAATCAAATCTAATTTATGTGTGAGCATTACAAGGCAGAAACAGATAATACTCACCCCATCTCACATGTATAGACTTATTTTTTTCTCACACTGATCGAGAAAATCAATGGAAAAACGAAGTTTATAAACCAACTTCCTATTTTTCTTTAATTTATTAAAAAATGGATGCACATTTTCCGAGACTTTTGCAATAGGGATATATTAGTAAAAAAACAACAAAATATGCTAATAAATGTAGAAACTGAACTGTATATTTAAGACAACCGAAAAAAGAAAAGAATCCTATATAGTTCGGACGGAGGGAGTAGTTGACATGGGACATAGTACATCAGATTGTAAAAAGATCAGATAAATTACAGACAATTATAACAGTTGTCATACAAAAACACCTTTGCTCAGTTGAAGTAGGACTGAACTGCTTCTTAAAAAAAAAAGTAGGACCCATTACAAAGCGACGAAATCATAACGCCATAATTTTTATAGTCTCTAGATCCAATATATTTAGAAAAAACATAGCAGTAACGAAGTTCGAGAACAAAAAACACAAAATGATGATACCAAATGGTGTGTGGATCAATGGACAACTAAGGCCAGATATTCAATGAAAAGGCACATTACACTTTCTTTATTTATTTTACGGAGTAGAGTTTTTAAAAAAAACAAAGGAATCAACAAACTAAAGATTTCAATTTTTATCAAGGAAACAATTCTTTCACGCATGTGCATGGAACATGAGCATAACAAGGTTTAAGCAAAGACAAGCCAGGATAGCTGAGGGCTGGAGGCAACAACCGTTCCATACAATTATTTAGAAAAACGATGCAAACAAGCCAATGAGGAGAAAAGAAAGCTTATGTTTCACTTTTACATCAGCGAGAAGGAAAACATTCATTTCAATTGTCACTACACCAGATCCCTTGGCCAAAAATGTCAACAAGTTTCACATCGTAAGATCAACATACAGCCGTGTCACATATTTCTTATTCTTGAAGAACGTCGCTAAATTGCAATTTGAAATTCCAGATAAGTAATGAGGTTGATTTCAATAACACTTTTTCCAATGCCATGCATTATTCAACTTCCTTTCCATCAAATGAAAAACATACTGAACAGCTAAGTAAAGCTCCCGTTTCTACGGTGACTTCAGTGGATGCAATCAATGAAAAAGGGCTAGCAACTAGCCACGTATAAAAAATATATGCCATGTGCCACAGCATAGTAGGCTTCGTATATCATATTTAACACGAAGAAACACACTTTTTTATCCTTTTACCTATTGTCGATCTAAAGTCCGAAATCACAAAGATCATAAAAACAATCATTTACCATACACGAGCTTTGATCTGGAAGCGAAATTTCAAGATTAAAAATGACTTAGATCAAAACAATTACACTCTCCTGGATTTCAGTGCCAGTTGTAGAAGCCAGCAATCCCAGGAGATGAGACCTCACTCTTGTTCCACCACATAACCCAGCCCCAATGCTTGGGGTAGGAATAAAATTAAATTCTGTATATGAATAAAGTTTCTGCGGCGCCGTGAAACAAACACAATCACTCAACAGATAAACGTCCATTTTTTCACTCATTTCCTTTCACATTCTACCCAGATCATCTCAGTTTTACAATTGTAAAGAAACCAAATCTCCAAAGACAAGACAAAGAAAATCATAAATCGAATCAGAACCACTTGCCGCATCAAACATAAAAACCCAACAAGAGAACAGATAAAAAGAACTCCCTTTACACAAACAAAACCCATGTGACACAAAACAAATTTACAGAGACCAAAAACGCGCAAATAAATCTTAGGCACATTACAAACATGAGACGAGGGAAAATGAATCAAGAATCGACCTGGCTGAACTTGGTCTGGAGCTGGGAGTTGACCTCGTCAAAGGCACGTCGGAGGGTGGCGAACTCCTTGCGAGCTTCGTCGAATACCATAAGCTTGGCCATCCCCTCCCAGTCGATGTTCTTGCCCGCTTTAAAAGCCACATCCACCACCTTCTTCCCCGCTCCGCCCATTTTTCTGTTACCGATTCTGATTCACAACTGTTTGAAACAGAGGGGGGTTGTGTCCCCAATGTACGGTCTGCCCGGGCCAAAATTGTAATTTCATCTTCCATTTCATTTGATTTTTTATTATTATAAAATATAATTGTTTTTTATTAAATAAAAAAAATCATATTGATATAATAATAATAATAATAATAATATATCATATAAAATAAATAATTGATAATTATAGCAATAGTGTTAGAATTTTTAAAATTAATAAAATGTACAATAACGATAATAAAAAATAATATTGCCAAAATTAGGATGAACAAAATTTTGGTTGAAACTTAAAGGATCGACATAATCGATTTGATTTTAAACTTAAGTTTGATTAATCTAATTTTGGGAAATCAAATTGAATTAAAATCGATTATTACAGTTTTACTCGAATTAATCAAATGTTTGTAAAAATAAATTAAAAATAGTGTTTTATTAAAAAAAAATCTAATTAATATTCGCAAAAAATTTTCCGAATTTTTATAAGAAGTGGATTATTTCAATTTGTATAAAAGAAAATTTAGATTTTTGATTTAATCGAACCAAAATTTGAATCAAATCGATATGAATATGACTGATGCGTTTAATAAAAAACAGGAATATTTTTAAATATGAATATGACTGACGCATTTTATAGATAAAGATACGTGAGACTTTTTTACAAGATACCTAATATTTTTTAAATTTTGTATATATTTGTACAAATTAATATAAATGACATTATTGTTTTCTGTTTTATTTTTTTTAGTCAAGTTGTGGTATTTTAATTTTATTTTTTTTTACCATTTTAGAGTGTCATGGTGCAAAAACTATTACATTTTAAATGAAAAAACATTTTTTGTATAATTTTAATGACAATTTTCGTACACAGGATCGGAGATGATTAGTCTTTTTTTTTTTTAAAAAAAAAAAGTTGACTGAATCCATTTTTCAAAATTTTTTAATATTAGTAGATCTTTGTTATACTCATAGTCTTATGTATATTTATTCATAAGACGATCAAAATCTATTTACATAATACTTGTGACATAAAGAAATAATAATTTATCATGGATGAACTAAATAAAATATTTGTCTCACAAAATTGACCCGTAAAATTTTCTCACTAGAGAGTTCTTGAGTCCCAAATATAATCCATGGCTCTCGCCCCTCAAGTTCAAGTGTTTCAGAAAAAAAGAAGATGAAAAATGATAGCATCCGTTAAAGGAATGTTTCAAATTCTGTTATATTATATAGCTTAAAATTCAATCCACTATTTAATGTCAGTTATCAATCCTTTAAGGGAATGGATAATTAAAATAATTTGGTGAATGTAATATATTATGCTAAATTAAAATTATCCCCACATTCTAAAAGTCAATTGATATAACCAATAATTTGGTAAATGGTGTTTTCATATCTGACCTAGAATGTGTACTAACAAAATGTATAATCTGAATTTTTTTTTATAATATCAAAATTCACAATCGTTGCTCTTCAACGTGCACTAAGCAAACTCTCGAATTAACACAGTATAACACGAGTGGCTCCACTAGTTCATATACATACTTGATTCAAGTTATAAAAACTTAACACATATATAATTTATTTTCATCATTCAATTTATAACCTTACTTTTTTTTTTCTCGATAGACAATTGTCTAATTTTCCAACAAAGTAGATGGCTAATCTCTTTCAATGCCCTAATAATTCAGCATTTGATTCAATTTCTTTCAAATCAAACAAATTTTTTTTTTTTTCATTTCCAGTATTATATTGCAAGTCATTAACCTATTCGTTATTGACCAACGATACAATTTCGATCAATCAAACAACGAAATAGTAACCCGACTCGTGGACTTATGATGTAATGACATAAAAATAAATTTAGTCAATTTAATTCGAAATTTCATGGGCATATGGCCCAAAATTTGTTTTTAGTACACTTGTCATGGAAATCATACTAAGGTTTTCAAGTCTACGTTGCTTACAGAAATGGGAGCAAGAAAGATTGTTTGGTCAAACAATTGATTCCATTTTCCTCATCGACTTTTTAAGTTGTTAGAAAAAATGAAACAATCAAACAAACAACTCTGAGAAAAAAGAATTCCAATTGTACAGACATTATTATATATATTCAAAATATTATCGAAAATCGATTTTATAAAATTTTAAAAAATAATATAAGAAAAAATATTATATAGCTTATTTTATACCCAAAAGGTCGATTGACATTTGCCTACAAACAATTTGTGATGCAACTCGACGACGAGTTTTTGCGTTGCCAAATATTCAATGGCATGTTTCACTTATATTTTGCTACGTTGATCAACCTCGTCAAATGTAAAATTTTTTGTAGTGATAGCAAAGATTTGAGGAAAGAAAATGAAAAATCAAAGGTTGATAACGAGAGATCAATTAGTAGGTAACCAAAAAGTTGATACAAGTTCAACGAATAAAGCAAGAGATGGGACTTAGATTATGACGTCTCGTATTTTAAATGATAAAATAACATGGAGGCAAGAACATGTCTTTGCTTTAGCATATTAATGATCATTAGTAATTATTACTTTTACCAAACTATAAAATTTTTCTTAGCACAATAATATCACAATCCGAAGCATTAAATTCTATATTTCGATCTTTATATTAATGATGGAAGAACATAATATCCCATATAATCTTGATTTCATGTGAAACTTGATATTATCTCTCACGTGGAGAGGAGCTCCCACAAAGTACCATTGTTGTTGTTTTCAACTAGGAAGGACTGCAGGTTATAACTATTTAGGTTGTCACTTATATCATCGAACGATTGCTGATCGTCGGACGATATCGTGTGGGTCGGTTGTGAGATTTCCTTGCAAATGAAGGCCATGAGGTTGGTGTATTGGCATTGCATGTTGACAAGCTGTGCTTGTGATTTGGCTAATTGTTCTTGGAGTAGATTGATTTGTTTTTGGAGTTGGCAGATTGTGCCTGCGCATCCATACACAGGATCTCTGAGTCTTGCATTGGCTTCATACACCATGCTACTCACTGCATCAGCTCTTTGTTGCTCAGGGAGGTCCTGTGATTAATTCAATAATTTGTTCACTGTTTAATTATTTTATGATTGGTTCTACTATTTAATCTTAAGAAATTTTGCAGGAGTCCATAATTTTGACCAAATTAAAACAAAAGGAAAGATTTGCAAAAGAAAATGAAGGTGTAAATAGCTAGATTGAAGAATACAGACGTTCATATAATATATATATATATATTACAGCGTCGTGATGATAACTCTGACATAAATAAACATATGAATGCGTTACATATATATATACCTGCAGTAACTTGATAATGTTACTCGCGCCGAACACACGGTGAGCCGTAACGAATTTGATCGGATCACACGGAGGGAAATATGGAGCCAAGATACATTTCTCGACGCATCGTCTACGTAAAATCTTGCAAGCAGCACAGGGGGTTACAATCACAGATCGCGGAGGAGGAGACGACGAGGGAGAGTGTGTAGCAACTGTTGTTTCATGTGTTGATTTACTAAAATCCATTGTTGATACTAAAGAAAGGTTTTAAGCAAGAAATAGAATTGATATTGGAGGGAGTTCTTTTTGACTAGCATGCTGCACAAGTTGAATATTATATATAGGCAAAGGAAAGGGCTACGCCATTTTCTTTGGCTTTGAAATTCGATTTTCACAATGCATGGTGATGGGACCATGTGGAGTTGTTTGTTTTCCCAGGAATGGTTGAAATCTAATAAAACACATTGGTATTTGAATTAAATTTTCAATGCTAAAATTATAGTGTATATACTACAAGAAATTTGATCAATAATCACAAAAACTTAATGAGGGTGTATACAAAAGTGATCATTAAAAGAGTATTTTTTTGATGTTTTCATGAGGGTAAAAAAATATTGTTAAATAGTTGAATTATTAGTTACGAATTCTCGATTTCGTAACTATAAATAATTAATCCTCGTCATTATTTGAATTAAAATTAATAATTCCCCTCATAGTATAGTGGGGTATATATCTTGGGGGAGGAAAAGAAGAAAAGAAGAAAAAGCCAAAAAAAAGAAAAAAAAAAAGCCAAACCCTTTCCCCTGCATCCCGTCGGCCACCTTCCTCCTCATCCAACCATCACCGCGTCGCCTAAACCAGAGCTCCGGCCACCGCAGCAGGTAAGCCTTGACCCAGGAACTCGATTAGGGCTTGAATCGAGGGAAAGTTGAGCTACAACGAGTCATGTAGCGAGCTGCTCGGCGCGTGTTCTTCCTCCAATTTTTGGTGAGCTTTTGGTTCGATTTCTTGGTTCATTTGTTGTCTTTTGGTAGGGATTTGAAGCTTAGTATGTTGGTTGGTTTTTCCCCTGTAATTCTAGCCTTTTCCAGCCCATTTTTCAGCTCGTTTTCCGTGTCCAAAATTCCAGCTTTTGTTCAGTTTAGTAGGCTGTTAAATTTTGGATTTTTACCCGCTTCGATTTAATTCGTGTTCGTCGATTGTAATGCGTTATATTGACGTATATATTGGGTTTATATTGTAGGTTCGATTGTTGGAAAGCTTTGAGGTATAATTTGACGAGTTTATAAATCGGTATCGAATTAATTGTGCGATTATTTTGAGAATTGTGATTATTTAGTTGATGTTTGGAATTTTTGGATTTGATTTGGGAAATATTTAGTAAATAAAATTGTATTGTTGAAAAGTTGGAAATTTAAATTGAAATTGTTGATTAATTCGATATTTTAATCGAAGTTGGGAATTAAATTGTGTAATGAATAATTATTGGAACTATTATGCGGATTGGGGAATTATGATAATATGTTGTTTATTAAAGCTGTTGGAATTTATTTGGAGCGGGATTAGCCGATAAATTGGTTGATTTGAAAAGTTGGAACTTTAAATGACTTGTTGGATATTTTTTGAATGTTATAGTCAAATATTGAGTTTAGTTTGGAAAAAGATTATTGTTGGATTTATTGTGCAATTTGAGACCCTGCGCGCGCTACTTCTTCTTCATTTTAGGTGAGCTTTTGGGCTTCGTTTTTCTTGATTCTTTGGAGTGTATTGAGTAAGGATTTGAAGCCTTAAGTTTTCCCTGTATCGTTGGTGATTTTGCGACCTCTTGTCTTTGTGAGATTTTTTGTGATCAAAGGTAACTTGAATCGTTGGTGATTTTGCGACCTGAACCGCGCACTGAGGATGGAAGAAAAGCTCGTGCTGCTGGTGAGGACCTGTATTAGGTGATTGGGGCAGGTAAAATCGACATGAATTAGTAACCGAAATTAGAAACAAAGTTTTTGGAGAAACATTGTCGTAGGTAATGAACAAAGTACAGACCTTTGTTATATTATGCATCTATTAGATTAATTGTCGTAGGTAATTAACAAAGTACAGACCTTTGTTATATTATCCATTCAATTTCTGTTGTCAAGACCATGATGCTGATGTTAAGTAGCCATTTGAGTCTGATGAAAGTTGAAATTGTTGGAAGCATAGGATAGTCCAGGAAGGAATATTTCTTATTGTTTCTTTAAAATATTTAACTTTATTTTCAATATATTTTGATATAAACTGTTGCATGAAGTGGATCTGGGTATTTGATCATTTGAGTACATTTTTATTTTAATTGACTTTTCCTATTTATATTTTACAGATGTCACACTGACGGGACTTAATAGGTTGCCTTAATAGGATGGTGCTTCAAAGAAGAATTCAAGCATTGAAAGATTAGAAAATTATTACTTGATAGTTTGTATATTTTGAATATATGAATTGAATACATGAATAGATGCTGATGCAGTTGTTTTTATAAAATATTTTGTTCAACAAAATTATTTGTTCTAGAATTCATATTTTATTAGTAATGTCATTTTTTAATATAATGACAAATTAATATAAATTTTTTCTATAAATTTCATCATAATTAAAAATATTTTTTAATGAGGGTAATTAATAATTTAATTAGGGATAATTTTATTGTTAAATCGATTTTTAGTGAGGGGTAAATGATGATATAATGAAGAGATATATTGTATTAAAAAATTATTTAATGGGAGGCAAATGGTATTATAATGACGAAATTTTTCGTCATTTAAATTAGTTTTAATGACGGTAAAATCTCGTCACTAAATATGCTAAAACAATAATGACGGAACGTCATTCCCATCATTAATTACCTTTACTTAGGAGGGCAATAACAACGGTCCATGACGGGAAATTTCTCGTCATTAAAAGTGTTTAACTACGGGTTTCGAATATTTAATGATGATATTTCTCAAGAATGGTTGAAATCGAATAAAACACATTGGTATTTGAATTAAATTTTCAATGCTAAAATTATAGTGTATATAAGTATGCAGCTTAGGATTCCATTGATTATACAAATTGCTAATACACAAAGAAGATCACGAGTTAATAAAACTGAATGATATCTTCATTGATATGAGGTCTTCCGTGTAAAATCCAAAAACAATTGTGATCTTACTGTAATATTTTCTTCATAGAAACTTAACCACATCAATTTTTAACATATCCTTACGCAATAAAACTTTTTTATCATTTTAAAAATACACTTTTTACCCAGCTAGTTAGCTCCATGCTCCACAATTTTCTTCTTATCTCGTATAACTTTAATTTTAAAATTTAATAACTTTTATTTTAAAATTTATATAACAAACTACTTCATTTTCTATATATTTTTTTTGGGATCACATATCACGTGTGTCATGACCTCTTAGTACTTATTAATTATTATGAATATGTATTTCCCTCTCCTAAAACCAAATAAGACTCTTGCATTTTTCCATGACCTTCCTCCCATGAAATCAAACATCCAAACACACATAAAAATTATGATTGGGATAGACGAATTGTTATAAAGATCAGAGAATCTACTTATTGCTCGAACTGTTCGAAATGACTAAATTTAAGCAGTACTACTACATATTTCAAATAAGACCTGCCACCCGATATGAAAATTAATCTCCCTTTGTAAATCATGTCTTAGAAAGGCATCCTGCTAGGCCGTGCCTTCTCCATTCGACTCTCGCCGATGGGTTCGTCGTTGTCCAGCCTCTTGTTGTGCCTAAACGCCATACAGCCAACCGCATAAAGTAACACGAGAATAATCAAAATGACAATGTTGATGACGGAGACCTTTCTCCAGCTCTTCTTGAGGCTGGCCAATACTCCAGCTTTGCAAGAGTCGCAACCGTAGCACAGTTGTCGCTGGTCGTTGTTCCATCTCAAGCAATCCTGGTCACTTCCTGTGAGCCCACCCGTGTAACCCCAATACGTCTCGTTGATGTACACAAACCCGCAAGATGTAGGAGGCTTGCAGCATCCGGACTACATATATATATATATATATATACACACACACACACAAACTGAGGTGAATAATACCACGGTTGATTTTCTTATACATTAATACAAAATATACTCTATGTGGTGATTGATGAACACAGACATTGATACCGAAATTGAATTAAAGTTATAGATTTTTGGTTAAATCATGTCAAATAAAATTCCAGGACTTTGAAAGCTAGGGAGACAACCATCTCTACTGAACTAATTGATATTTAAACTTAAAACTTGCTAAATCTATCGAAATCGTGAATATTGAAGGGGGACGTACGGTCCTCTTAGCTTTTGGAAGATAGGAATATTAACAGAATAAGAAAGGAAATTTGGACCCTTTTAAATATATCTTGGCAAAGAAGAAGAAAAGTTGGTTGAAAATAAAGGCTGGAAGATTCCGACATTATTGCGACCGATACTTTTTATATTCGAACTAACCCAAAAAAGAAAAAAAAAATCAAAAAGGTGAATATTCAAACAAAAGAGGTGAAAGGCAAAAGGAATTCAAACTTTTTCCTTAGAATAAAGTGTGTGTGTGTCCAGAGGATTTAAGTATAACGCAAGATTCTTCTTGGGAAATAAATTTTTCTAGTAATTGACCTTATTATTGTAGTCATTTTCCGATAAAGCACCAATGTCATGATGATGTGTATAGTGTCATATCACCACTATTACTGAAAAATATTAAAATTGCCAAAAAATATATATATAAATGATTAAAACTGATATTTAATAACATAAAAGATCATTTTTTTAAAAAAAAAATATCATATGTGATGAAGATCGAAAATTTTCATCATTATCATTCTTATTATTATTATTATCATCGTCATAATCGAAGATTTCTTCTAAAACATAACTAGGTGAAATGATAATTTCGTTAAACGCGACCACGAAGTGAATCCGAGTCAATTTTTTATTTATATCAAACCTTCTCTTGTGTGATTCTTTAAAAATTATATACTTAACATAAAAATATATATATTAATACATCTACTTAAATTAAATTGTAAATTTTTTTTCAAAATAAAAATAAACCCTCCCTATTACACAAAATTCTCAATTAGACTCACTTTTAATTCACTAGAACTAGTATTAAATTAATCCCCTAATTCTCAAATTACAAATTACAAATTACAATCAGTCTATCTGTTTCATTTTAATCGAGGTTTAGCTAAAAAAACTACATTTAGATGAAGCACACCGTGATTAATTAAACTATCATTAAATCACACTTGTTATTTTTAACCAACTCGATGTATAAGAGAATTTGTGAGTAAGAGAGATCACAATAGTACCAATTTTCCAAATTATTGATCAAATTATAAAATATTAATTGTTAAAATAAAGAATATTATTTACTATCATAACGCAGATATTCTCAGTTAGCTTCCGATTTACACTCTTGCAACTTTAAAAATATTTGGAATTTTTTTTAGTAAAATATTAGGATAAAAAACTATGATTAAATCTATTGATTTATCTAACCAATTCCCATAGAATTTCCTAAATTTTCTATTTTTAATTTCTTTCTCTTCAAGATTGTCACCCTCGTATTTCTCTCTTATGTATTTTAAGTTGATTATTTGAACAAAATATGCATCGCTGATAATTAATTAATTGCTAGTTTCTCGAATTGTTTTCGGAAAATAATTTAAGAAAAATTTATTATTTAGAAATGAAAATAATAATATTTCTAACCTCAATAGGACTGAGTTTCCTGAGATAGAACGTCTCGGCCGGCTCCGGAGCTCCCCCAACACTCCTCCCCATCTTTCTGCACACATGTGAATCTCTAATACACGCGCTGATCTTACTCCAGTAACTCCTACTCGCCACCCTCTCCTCCAGCCAACCCGAGTAGTCCCTCAGGTCGTACTCCAAATAGACCCGGTTCATCACGGGCTGACCTGAACCCTTATCCGTCACAGCATACGCGAAGATGATGAAGCCCACGAGGGCGGAGATGATGAAGAACATGGCCCACAAGTAGAGGTACATGAGGAAGGTGTTGCGGTAGCACGACCCGACGAAGCCGGCGAGCGATACGACCATGATGGAGGCTCCGATTATGATGAGGGGCCACTGGAGGAATCTCATGCAATCCGTGTTGTCTGCATGGCTGCCCAGCCATATCCCTCCTCCGAGGACCGGGACTGAGGCGACGAAAGTTGCGAAATTGAGGAAGCCGACTAGGTGATTGCTGCTTCTCATGGTTTTTGCCTTCGTGTTAGCTTCGACGAAGTTGAGGTTTTGAAAGAACAAGTGTGTTTCTCTTGTGAGTGGAAGATTGGCATGCACGTCTAAACTACCCTAATCGATTATAGTAAATTGCAACGATAATAGTCTAAAGGCTATTGTACGAAAAAAGAAGAGAATAATGTTACCAATTATCGTCTCATATTTGAAATTTTGGTGTCAGGTGAGCTACAATTCATCGATGATGATCTCTTTATTATCGTGTTCTTTTCGTCTTTTCCTTGTGTGTGTTTTTATATATATATAATTCTTATGATATTTTCATGAGGTTTTGGAGGGGAAGAGTGTGTTTCCTATAAATATTTATTTATTTATGTTTTTCTATATAACCTATGTCTGCTATACATAATATGTTATCAAGTATAAACATTTAAAATGATGATATTTGATATTTGTTCTCTAATTATTGGTATAATAAATTAAATTCCAGGATTTGAATGAGAAGAATTATGAGATGGGCCTGGACTACCAAAATGTGGCATTTTGATGGGCTGAAATATTTGGAAAGTACTTTTCTGGGTTTGTGCTATTAATGTACTCGTGGACCAGAATAAGAGGGCCTAAAATGCCAATGGATCATGTTTTTACCCATCCTTTAATTTTATATATCTTATAAAGATTTTTCCATCTGAACTAAATTTATAGGTTTTTTTATTGTCTCAAATATATAGTTTGTATCTATATCATTGTCATTTTTTTCTAGTTTTTTTCTAATATATATTTATTGATTAACTCTTTTAAAACAAACATTTTTTGAATGAATTAACCAAAGATAAAATAAGAAACTTATTTTTAATGCATGAAAAAACAAACAAATCTATATGTTTTTTAGACGTAAAAAAAATAGTTATGATCTAGGTTCTGAACCCAACGGTTTGAGTTCGGGCCCGGTTAGCCTCAGGATCGGGTCTTGTTCAACTCTTATGTTTCTTTTCAAAAAATATTGATTGTTAAGTTTAAATAATAACAAAAAATGCTGGAATTTGTAGATTTAATGAATGAAAACCAAGTAAAATAGTTCAGAAAAAACTCAAAACGATAACAACGAGTTCGAACCTGGACTCAAAGCGTGCAAAATAGCTGCATGAAGGCAGCCATTTATGTTCGTCCCAGCACGAGAGGTATTGGTTGGATAATCCAGGCGACTTGGTCCGTGTTAAGGCGGTTTTTTTTTTGCCGGCCTAGCACGAGGTTCGACCTGATGGGTCGGAAAGTTTTAGACCTCAAAACCATATTCAGATCACTTTTAATCTGTCACAATCATAATTTCGGATCAAACCAGTTGATCACATGCGGGTCCAGTCCGTTAGGACCCGGCCGTGGCCTAGTCTACATTTATGGACCAATGATCATGTACAAACGACCGATCTCCCTTATCTCTTTGCATTTTGTCTTAATTACTTCTCTCTCACATACACACGCCCAGGCACATACTCTCTCACATACTATTTGAAAAACCAGGCGACTAGCAAACACAGCAGGTGCCCTCAAAAGACGAGCTCTTTTTCGGTAGTAATGACTGCCTTTTATCTTCTTTTCTGGGTGATTACAATGGCAGCCATTTATGCTCATTGTCTTGTTTATTTTGCCGTCGTCGATCGCCTATTTTGTGGTACATCTCATTGAAAAGAGCAAAAAAAAAAAAAGTTTACATACTTGGTTGTCACTTGTCAATTCCCCATGCATCTTGAAAATCTGTACCGAATGATATCTTGAAACACTCCAGTAAACAAGAGGGGGGTAAGTGGAAATGGAATGCATATGCTGCTGCATTTTGACTGCCATTTTGTGTTCTTCAAGTATCATTCATTGCCTCTTAATTTCTTGTTTTAGTGTTTCTTAACGTTTTTTGAAAAATAAAAATAAAAATTGAGCAAGTGTTTCTTGATGATGTTTCCTCCTTTTTGTTGTGTTATAGAGTAGCACTGTGCGTAGAATGTGACGATGGCCTCCTTTTGAGCCTCTTTTTGGTGTGTAGTGACTAGTGCGGTCTCTCTTGCTACTTTTTTCCCGCTTTTTTACCCTTATAAAGCATTACTGTTGGGTCAACTATATAGTTTGATAGCTTCGGAACTGCATTTGTATCTTTACAGGCTTTGTTGGTCGAAAGCAAATTTCAAATCAGAAAAGGTTGATGATCGATCCTTTTTCATTTAAAAGAAATCCCTCTTTTTTTCCTCCTCTTGCTTGTGTGTCTTTCTTTATCTGAACTTGCACTGCTAGCTGGTTTTCAATGTTTTCTTGTTTTGCTTTCATTCACTCATACTTGCCATTTCTCTCTTCCTGTCTCCCTTCTATTGGTTCATACTCTAGGTGTTGATTTTGGTTTCATGGTTTTTATGTGCTGTTTATGTATAATTGTAGCCGCATTTCGCTTAATCTTCTATAATAATGGGGGGTTCTTAAGTAGTCTAGATGCCCTGAATAGTTAACCCATTTTCCAAGTGTTCGAACTAGCCATGAGGCAAACGCCTGTCCACTGGGGGCTAGAATGGTCCATTCTCGTGACTACATTGATTACTAGGTATGAAGCAGCCCATGAATGCTTGTGTGCGTATTCGGTGCAGCAGAAAGAAACACAGTTTTATAGTCTAATTTGGTCAGACAAGAAAAGAAAGCAGTATACTTCAAATGACGTTGCTTGAGTGTAACTGTGTATTCTTTCTGAATGGATTTAATGTCTCCTTTTCTGTTGTGTGACTAGTTCATTTTGAATAAAGGGTGTCTTAAATGATCCACTTTGGCTACTTACAGTGCATTAAATTTCATCGAATTCCCATCCTTTTCTATCTCTTCTCTGCCCCTTAGCTTGTGCTATTTCATGTACCGTACGTTGCAGATCTTGTGGGACAGCAGCATTCAAGTATTATTTTCTCTTTTTTTCCTCCCAGGAAACATTCAGGTTTTACGCAAATCAGTTTGACAATTTGGCTCACAGAGACTATTTGAGCTATGCAGACTCCTAAAACAAGGTGACTTTCTTGTAGCTTTTAGATAATGTTCATTTTTATTAAATTAACTGTCATTCTGGCAAGTCTTTTGCGGGAATTATTTAGTTGAAATGGTCACATTTTATTCCTTGAAATGCGTTATATATTTGTTAAAATTTGGGTAAGATCCAAAAATGAAATTGGACCTACATATGTACAAACAAGAATACGTAAAGTTGGAAATTTAAAAAACAAGAACAAATTCTAACATCCAACTGTTGACATTGAGCTCATAAAATTTCAGAAAGGCAGAGTTTCATCTAAACCTCATGGAATTGTTCAAATGGCGATCACATCAGTTTAGGGATTTCGTATAAGCTACTATTCATTGTAACTATCTCATGGCAAATCATGATGATATCAATCCGAGATGTGGCAAGATATTTAATCTAATCCAAATATTATTTTTGATTTATTTCATTAATATGAGATGGCTCCCATATTTAACCAAATAGATAAATTGTTTAATGAACTTTAATAAAATAATTTACAATATTTGCTTAAATTTGTGATAATTATGCTGCATTTATTTCAATTTTAGGTTGTTTTGTTACTTGTGATATTATATTTTTAGGAAGATTAGCTACTCGGTATAGTTTCGCTTTCTATATGTGCCCTTCATAAGCCTGAGATTCTCTTGCTTGGTCTAAATAGCCTTTCAATTCTGCTGCTAATATGACAAGAACTTTTCTATATCAACTACACGAGCTTTTTATCTCTTATTCTATTGTTTCTTCCTTGAGTCTAGACTACAATCCCTCAATTATGCCATAGTTACTAACATGCACAATCACGCACGGTAGTGGTGTTCTTTTTTGGAATAATCATTTGTGTAGATTTTGTGCTTCCTTGCTGTTATGCTTTATCATTCTAATGTACATGATCAGCTAACTGATCCCAAGATTTATATGGGCATTATTGTTTTCATGTGAACTTGTGAGGATCTAAATTCTAGCAACATTTTGACCTTCAAAACTTTTCCGATTTATTTTCAATTTTCTTGGCTGCAGAAACATCCCCTCTGGAGGGCCTCAGAGGACTTCTCCTCGGTCTACTTCCTCAGAAGCATTTCAAAAGAACTCAAGCCCTCGAGCTGCGACTTCAGAAGGATCCATAAAGAGTTCTCCTGGAGTCAAAAGCCAGCTCAAGCCAACAGCTCGATATGTAGACCACACTGCATCATCTTCCAACTTAACCAGTAAAGCACCGAAAGAGAGAAGCCCTAAAGTTGCCGATCATAAGTCACCTAGGAGTCCAGTCTCTGAGGTATACAAAGTATATCTTATCATTGGTGTTATACTTTGTGATTGTTAAGACCATGATAGTTTAGCTCGAGTTTGTCTGAATCCTTTTATTTTCGGCATCAATTTATCTTTCATTTCCAATTCAACTCCACAGTGGCCATTGTTTGAAATTCTTGATCAGCAAATGCATCTGAAAGATATTTTCTGGAAGTTATGGTCTTTATTTTTGCGACTTTCAGAGTAAGCATCCCGGCAAAGTTTCTGAACTCGAGTTTCAGCTATGTCAGCTGGAGAATGATCTTAAAAGTGTGAAAGATCAATTAAGCTTCACTGAAGCATTAAAGGATGAAGCATGGAAAGCTGGTGAGGAATCAAACAAACAGCTCTTAGCGCTGTCTGAAAAGCTTGAGGATTCACAGAATCAACTTTTAGATCAGTCGGCTACTGAGGAAGTTCATAAGCTAGTGCTTCGTGAGGCATTAGAAGGACATGATCTGGCATTAAAATACGAACTTGAAACCATACAAAAGCAGTATTCACACTATTTATCAGCACTAGCTTCTGCTCTGAAGGAGATTAAACAACTTAAGTTCCAGCTTGAAATAGTCTCTGGATCTGAAGCATCTCAGGCCAAGCATTCGGATTCTACACGAAAAGATTTTGATGCGTTGAAAGAAAACTTGGGGGAAGCTCAGTTACTCGTTGAAGACATGAAGAAACAGCTAAAAGAATGCAAAGATTCTGAAACACAGGCACAGATGCGAGTAGTAGAAACTCTGACTGAGCTTGAAATTGCCAAGATGATGGTGGAAACACTTAGCTCCGATGGACATAAAACAACGGAAGCATATGAGGATGTAGCTTCTGAGCTTGGCCAGTCGAAGGCTCGGGTTAAACTTTTGGAAGAACTTGTGAGCAAACTCAAGGTTGATATTTGTAACAGAGACTCTCAAACTCAAAAGAAATATAGCGAGTCTGAAATTGCGAGAACCAGAAAAACTGGGGAAGAATCCATTGAAGCAGAGTTTGCTTCTGTGAAAGTTGAAGCGGAACAATTGCGATCAGCTTTAGAAGCTGCTAACACAAGATACAATGAAGTACAAGCTCAAAACACAGAGAAGATGAGGAAGACAATCGAAATGCTGGAACATATAAAATCTACATCAATTCAGAGAGAAGCTGAACTTGAGGAAGCACTGAGGAAATCTAAATTTGAAATTGAAGAGTTAAAGGCTAACCTGATTGATAAAGAGACCGAGCTACAAGGTATAAGTGAGGAGAATGAGGGTTTGACACTAAAGCTCGAGAAGATGCTATCCGGCATGAGAGAAAATGAACTTGAGTCAGAGCTCGAGAAATCTAAGGCAGATGTAGAAAGTTTGAAATCCCGGATAGTGGAAAAAGAGGAGGAGTGGCTAAGTGCATCTGGGGGAAATGAAACTTTGAGAATGGAAATCAAGGACGTCAACCACTGTAAAGCTAGTGATGAAGTTGTTTCTGATCTTGAGTCAGCAGGAGCTGCCGAGAAGGGGGCTCTGATGAAGATCGCGTACATGATGGAGGAAGTTGATAAGAGCAACAGAAGGGCCGCACGAATGGCTGAGCAGCTGGAGGCAGCACAAACAGCAAATGCAGATATGGAAACCGAGTTAAGAAGGCTAAAGGTTCAGTTAGATCAGTGGAGGAAGGCTGCCGAGGCAGCAACTGCAATGCTTTCAGCAGGAAACAACAATGGACATTTCATGGAGAGGACAGGATCAATGGACAGCAACTGCAGCCCTGGAATGGGAATTATTAATTCTCCTTACGCAGGTGATATCAGTGAAGACACATTGAAGAAGAAAAATGCCAATGTGCTAAGAAGGTTTGGTGTGTTGTGGAAGAAACAACAGAAATAGGACGTCTTATTCGTTAATGATGACCAACATCTACCACATCATATGCCTTTTCTTGTTGAACTAGCTACCTAGTTAAGACAGTTTACTATGATTTCTTCTTCTCATGGACGCGCTGTTGTCTCGTTGCCTAGTTTCGTCCTCCCCTTTCCCCTCTTTAAGTATTTTCTCAACATGGTGATTCAAAATCTTGGTTGATTTATGGCAAACGAGATTGCTACCAGTGATGAGAACTATTTCTGACATCATTATCTATGTTTATCAGTCGCTCGGTCTTTTTATCTTCAACTCATCAGTTAGCATGTGAAAAAAAAATCATCTTTGGGCCACCCTTGAATTTTGCATGGGATTTCATCATTTCCATGGATGGATTAGTGATGTGTTAGTTCACATTCTGAAGTCCATCTCGGCATATCCGAGCTGCTTAAAATTCTTTTCTTTTTGAATACTTCAACCATGTGGTTTCAAATAATGCATGGGAGATGAAAACATGAGCAAAGATTCAAAATTTAAACTATTTTCGTAAAATTAAATTTGAGGATCACTGAAAAATTGTTCGGGTTCATTTTAACATAAAACCTTATTAACTTTGATCCTCCAAAATTCATGTGATTCTTATATATATCGCCCGCTTTCTTTAACTATCAATTGTAGAATTTTTTTTTTTTTTTTAAAAAAAAGAAGGTAGACACGTATCCAAATAGCCATAGCAGCCAACTTTGTATTATATGGAATATTCTAAATTTTTTTATTATTTTCAAATGGAATTTGATTTCACGCCCAAATCTTAGTAGGATTTGGTCCGGCAAGAACGTGGAAAATGAATAGTTGTCTCCTTGTTATTTAATAATGATAGCATCCCAATCACAATTTAATAATCAGGTACATCTACCTAAAAATAAGAAACAATCATGAAAGAATATATCTTGAAAACCCCTTCAACAATATAATATATGACACTGTACTGTTATTTAATAATACAAAGAATATATTCTTGAAAACATAACACTGCCAATTCCAAGTACTTTGTCCAGATTGTTCAGATTTATGAACATCAAATTCTTCTGTTAGTCACTTTCTTTGCGTAAGCAAACAAATTACCTGCAAACCAAATTCAGATTTTCATAGCTAGCATGTTGTTACCGATAATTAGTTACATTCACAGAGTAGGTAATTGAGTCTTGGTAACTCATAGATTAAAGATGTATTTGGATGGACGAATTTGATGAAATTATGGTTTCAAATCATCTATTAATCATAGTAATTTAGGTAAGGTAAATTTCGAATCTATCAATCTATTTTTTTTTTATGACAATTGAACTTAAGAGTTGTGTATCCTATCAAAAATATTATATGAAATACCGTATATCATATGAAAAATTACCGTATTAAAAAATATATATTTATACCATACTGAAACTTTCAATACGTAAAACTAGCATATCGATATTTCGATATGATATCGGTGTATACCGTTTTATAACGAAAAACCGCAATTATATGTATATAAATATATATGTATTTATATTATTAAGAATATAATTATTTTTTTCTTATATTGAATAATAAATACCTTATCCATAATTTTATTTTATAATATTTTAAGATTGAAATAATTTTATTCTATCATGATATTTTTTTATATGAAAATACATAATTAGACATTTTCTTTTCTTATTAGTTGAGTAAAAATTGATAAATTTTAAATCATGATAATATTTTTTTTATTCTAAATATTATTGATTAAAATTGAAAAATAATTTTAATGATTAAATAATTTTAAAATTTTTATTTTTTATTTAAAAAAATTATTTGACGGATCTAATAGGTCCAACTCGGATTGGGCTTGCCGGGTTCACGGGGCAGGACAGGGAAGGGTCTAATGTGTGGCGAGGCGGGTCTCGAGTTTGACCAAACCCGACTTGAACTCATCTTGTTGTTATCCTTAACATTAATCTTAGTATATCGATAATTCTGTATTTTTTCTCACTCTTAATAGAATCCACAATCGCTATCATTCGTTGTGCACTAAGTAATCTACATAATAGTCTGCTAACCATGCTAGTCACTAGAAATAACCTATTCGAGAGGCTCAGCTGAGAAAATTTGATACAGGGGAATTGAACTCTTGACAATTGTAGAAACTTTCAACTACTTCTTCAACTCAAACATCATAAGAGTACTTATCTAGACGTAACTCCTTCCAAATCAAAGTATTCATAATTATGATGGTGTGATCATGCGAGAAGAAACAAGAATTGAGAATTGAACTTGCACAAGTTTGTCATCAACCAATAAAGAAACCACCACAACACAGTCAATTAACCAAAAAAGAAATTAATAAACAGAGAAACTGATTCAAATGAATCAAATCCCTCGTACTACAGACCAAATCCATAGCCTTAAGATTAAAATTTAAGTTATAATGACAAAGAACACAAAATAACCATCAAATCCCTATGAATCACCCCCACCCCCACCACTCTTTTTGCATACATGCTTTGATTTTACCGAGTTTTAACTATTTCTACATCAGAGGAGTATTCAAAAGCCCATGCCAATTTGTCGATCCAATCGCGTTATTCCAGCTTGTGTTCACATCTCCTCCATTAATATTCTGCCATGGAAATCCCCACAAAACCTTGTTATCATTTACTTCTTTCGCACTGCAGATTTCTTGCTTCACTGGTGCTGTTACTGCTGTGGAACTTGTCGTGCCACTGTTGATTTCCTCAAAACCCATACCCATTTCTATTCCCATGTTTCCGTTGTACAAATTGTGATTAAACCCAAACGGGTTTTCAAGAAATCCACCCCTCACAGCATCAAATCCAAGAACATGATCAGCGTAGGGCATGTTTGGACGGTTTCCCATGTTTAAAAAGTCAAAATCATCCAAGCCCATCTGCCCTTGTTTTTGAAGCCTGGCAAATGCGAGGCTGAGATCATTGGAATCATAGGACACATTCGCCAAACATGGAATAATAGGACTTGGAATAGGGATCAGCGGCTGGTCTTGGCCCGACCGTTTCGATGATGCCGATGATGATGAAGACGACGAAGATCTTTTGTTCCTCCTGCAGCCTCCACCCACCGGAACATTTCTCAAAGTCCCACCTTTTGTCCAATACCTTCTGCAAGATTTACAGAAGTACCTCGGCTGGGAGAGGCTGTAATTGTTGTAATAACAAAACTTTGTGTTGTTTGAGTCGCATCTTGGGCATTTCAGGGCCTGTTCCGCAGGCCTTGGTTTCTTCTCTTGCTGAGGTTTCGCGCAAACCAACATGCTTTCTAGTGTTTGATCAGAAGCCATTTCCTGTAATCATATATAGAGTTGATTATCAGTTTAAGAAAGATCAACTCAATCTTAGAAAATTTAATCTAACTGGGACCTGCAGAATCCATTATTTTTAACAGAAACCCAGTTCATGTAACTTCGAGAACACCGAAAATTAACAGGAACCGATTCAACACCGCATGTTTTCACTCAAACATCAATTAACACACACAAAAATACAGCCGAGGACCCAATTCCCACCTGATGTGCTTGGAGTTGGTGCTGTGCTTGACTCGAAGAATCCATCCCCATTCACAGTACCTCAGAAAATGTTATAACCCAACTTCTTGCACAGTCTAAGAGATGAGAAAGTGTACCTAAATATAACTAGTATTTGAAAATCATGCAGAGGTATACATACAACAGCAGCAACATATATAAATACAATTATATATACTGGTGGAGAGAGAAGACAATGTGGGGCTGCGGATAGAGAGATAGATTGTTTATGTAATGATTACTTGGGGATTG
>NC_133308.1:3166135-3167834 GCF_012295235.1 Primulina huaijiensis | reverse complement strand
AACATTTCGAGTTGACAATAAACATACATGTGACCATCTGGTGGATGCATCAATCAATACCATAAAGTATCTAAATGGTCCACATGGTGGCTGAATTGGTCCACAAATATCACGCTGAATACGTTCAAGAAACATTGGTGATTCAGTTTTGATTTTGGCTGGTGATGGTCTTATAATAAGTTTTCCAAGAGAACATGCTTTACATTGAAACTTATTATTCTGAAAGATCTTCTGGTCTTTCAACGGATGACCATGTGTATTTTCTATAATTCTTCGCATCATTGTTGAACCAGGATGTCCTAATCGATCATGCCAATTGGTTAATATTGAAGAATTATCAACTACCATGTTTGATTCAATGGGACGTATATGTGTATAATGCAATCCAGTAGGGAGCATTGGTAGTTTTTCAAAACATATTTCTTTCCTGATTTATATGGTAAGACACACATATTTCTCATTCCCTTCATTCATTGTTTGAGGAGTATCATACCCATGGGAATATATATCATTAAAACTCAACAAATTTCTTTTCGATTGTGGTGAATATAAAGCATCATTGATCAAAAATTTTGTACCATTAGGTAACAAAAATTGTGCTTTACCACATCCTTTAATCAAGTCTACAGGACCTGATATTGTATTCACCGTTGTTTTTGTTGGTTTTAGTTCCAAGAAATATCTTTTATCTCGGAGGATAGTGTGCGTTGTACCACTATCAGGTATGCAAACTTCAGCTTGGTTCGTAGCATTTTCCATATTTGAACTTCAAAAAAATATGCAATGAAATAAAATTATTGACAATAAAATACAATACGATATAACACACTATAAAACATTATCATACGAATACATAAAAAAAATTAAAATATTTTACATATTTATTCCACCATCAAATTGATCATTATCTGAGAAATCAATCAGAAAATCTCCAGCATCAAAATGAGTTGAACCACTCAAAGGTTCACAGTGTTCAGTAAAGTTGGTCTCCTTTTCTTTCCTCTTTATTGATTCTTTATAAAGTTTACGAAGGTGCTTAGGGGCTCGACAAATACGGGACCAATGTCCTGGAGTACCACATCTGAAACAAGAACTTTCAAATCTTTTTGAGTGATTCTCATTAACACTCATATTCTCTTGATGCCTTTTCGGTGGGTGGTTTGGGACGTTCTTTTGAGATGAGTTATAGAAATAACTATCTCGATTATTTTCAAAACCACGGCCGCGTCCACGACCACGACCACTTCCACGTCCACGTCCACGTCCACGNTTATATGTTCAAATCTTTCTTTTAATCCTTTCCACAAAGCCATGTGATATTTTTCGATGAGGTATTCACATTTCAAACCTTCATCAAGATGTCGGCGCAAAAATATTATAGCTTTTGCTTTTTCTTGTGATGAATATATACCATTTTCTTTAATAGTCTCGCTTAGACCCAATGACTCAAGATGCATTTCTACATCGAGAGTCCATGGCATATAATTTTTCCCCGTAATGTCGAGTGCAACAAATTCGAGCTTTGTCAAGTTTGACATGGTGGTACTAAAAAAAAAGAATGATGCATTTTATTAGTTAATGAATATTGCAATACAAAGTAATGGATAAATAACAAATACAAGCATTCGTAAAAATAAAGAAAACATATGAGGAAGATATTCTTCGATAAGTACAAGATTCGTGAGTATTATAACCAAAA